>NC_133484.1:18579604-18642864 GCF_025370935.1 Choristoneura fumiferana
TGCGATTCCGTGCCGTTCGCCATTTTTAAAGCAGCGGTTTGTCGCACCTTTAGGCGGTAGATGAAACTAGATTTACCACAACTGTAAACCTTAACAACTTGGGAGAGCCTAAGTGAGCTAACACAAACTGATTCTTGTCTTTCTTGAACACTGTGTCACTATAATTATTCAGAAACAACTTAACCTAAACATTTTTGCTGGCTGTACTTTTTGTTGACTGTACTTGCGTTATATACGTCCATTGTTCCTAGGTACAATGCAACACAAAACAATACAGTAACACTATATTAAGCATCAACACATAGTAAACAGTACAGAAGACACAGGTGTATACGAAACTATCAAAATAGAATTTTATCAGAATAAGCAACTTGCGCCAATACGTTGGTTCTTGACCATTTAATACGTCAAAGCTAATGCGCTAATTTTGTTAGAATGTGGCTATGGCGACTTGTAGCACTGTAGTAGCTAAAATACTCTGTGTCTGTGGCCATATTGTCTAAACCCGAGTTTAGTCTTGCAAGAAAAATCGTGCAAGTTGCATTACATTGCGAGGCCGTAAAGCCAACGAGTTTGTAGTGGTCAATCGAGCGCCGCACGATTTCTTGCAAGTCTAAACTAGGCTTTACCCTCGAGAGCTCGCAATCGAATTCATCATCTCGTTCTACTCTCATTCTATACCGTGTGACAGAAAGAAGCGGTGAAAACGATTGTGATGCCGGGTGCGTTATACAATAAAGCCTCTGATTGGTAAATGTATCAAATTGTCATGGTACATTAAACAAAAACTGGTGGATATGGGACAGATGAAAAATACAAAAGTCCGGAGAAAAAGCCTGATTTCCGTGAAAAATCCTAAGAATTTGTCACAATTTCAGATTTTTTTCTCAAACGTAATTTTCAATTAGAGGAGTCAATTATTATTATAAGTATTGATATTATTGGAAACACGGGGGTGATGTTCTGTTCACGCAGATCGCGGCAGGCCGAAATCCTGAGATATGATAACCCTAGACGCGTGCGTGTCGGGTACATTTTGGATTTAGTTGGCATATTCTTACAAGGTTCCATAGTGGCCTGAAATCGAATTAGTGGACTGTATGGTTCACTAACAGGTTAACAAGGTCCAACTTTTTGAACTCCGCCGTACACTGGCTTATCCTATTTCTGTGATGTATACACTCTAGGACTCTTCAAGGCTTGAGTCAATAGGCTGTTACTGAACCACTGAGTTACACCTTTGGCCTCATCTGTACTTCTCGTCAAATGAGATTAGGGGTCAATCACGGGTCATATTTAAGTAAAAAAATTGTGCCTTCTTAATACTTGCAACTAACATCCGTTAAAAAGTAAAACGGGACTGTACCAGAAAAATCCCTTGTGTAGTCAGCGTTCAAACAAAACAAAACCCGCTACAACTAGCGACTTATTTAGATAGCTTGTGGGCGGTGTGAGCGTCAGCCGAGCGACGTGTCCGGTGGCCCGACGTGGCAGAAGTCTGTGAGAGGCACTATCACCACTTGTATCTAAAAGAAAGAGATGCGTTACATTAGCAGGATGTATTTTAAGAGAGTTTATACCTGCTGAGCTGGCAACGTTGCATTTTCGTTAGTTTATCTCGATTATTCCATAAAAATTGAATGAAAATTAAAAATATGGTCTGATAGACTTTTATATTCTTTAAAAACGAATTAATTATTAACGTTGTCCGACAATTATAGGAAGAAACCTTATGCGACTGTGGATTGAAAAATCGGGTCTAGATATGACGACCGGATAGCCAAATGTTTTGAGAACTTTACTATGAAGCTATTTGTGTGAAAATACGAATGTTTGTTCTCTAATCTAGGATGTTTAACCCTTTTAAGGCCCTATTTATTGGAACATACTATCACAGAATCAAAAGCAGCTATCGAATACATACCTAGCTAAGTATGTTTTTAAAGCTAGTAGTATTTTCAGTAATTACAATGCATATTGTACTTATTACTAAAAGAATAAGGTAGAATTTCCAAATCAATGCATGTGGTCGCTAAATCGTCTCTGCCTTATAAAGGGTTTATACTTATTTAAGTATGTTTATCCGTTGCAGCTTTGCTTAGTTTGGGACTAGGTCAATTGGTGTAAATTGTACCATGATATTTTTTTTAAAGTAACATTTTGTATTATTATGAAATACCCATTTTCCTTTCAGTAAATGTGCCTAACTTCACCATTTACACAGACTACTTTCCTTCCAAGCAGCGACAAAAATGTTCACATTGTAATTTTTTTGTTCCATTGAGATTACAGAACTTACCCTCAATTGGTCCCGGTTGGGCCCCAGCAGGTGCTTGGGTTCAGGGTTGTCACACACCTCGCTGCATTTGGGACAACTCCTGCAACATCAAAACAGCTTGGTTGAAAGACACCATCCATAAATGGGTGTGCAATGATCGGTAGGTATAACATTTAGGGGCCGTTTCACCATCCATTGATTAGTGTTAATTGACGGTTAAATCTGATGCCGTCTCTATTTGTTTTGTTCGGATAGACGGAGACGGCATCTCATTTAACCGTCAGTTAGCACTAATCAATGGATGGTGAAACAGCCCCTTAATATAATTTCAAAGGCTATGAGCTTCACGATACTTTTTTATAAAAACAACATAACCTAACCCAAAGTAAATCAAATCTTATTAATAACAATAGAAATATGTTTCGTTTTAAAGATAAATTGCATTATATCAAATTAAAATTATATCAATTATTGCATTATAACAATTGTTGTTATATCCTTCGTTACGCGCCTTCCATAAATTGCTTAGAATTTCGAGTCAAAGCCGGGAGGGGATTTGTCTTCTCCCGGCTATATTTATATTTCACTGGACAAAACCACGTAAACATATCACGTGCTTTTGTCCAGTAAAATATGGCCAACTCTACAAGCTATCAACATAAATTAACTTACGGTATTTACACTGTCATACGCATTTTAATTCTGCAAGCGGCGAATAAACTATTTCACTAATATTATAAATGCGAAAGTTTGTAGTTCTGTTTATTAGTGAGAAGTATCATCAATTCTAAAAAGGACATAGGATAAGTTTTTATCTCGGAAAATTGCATAGTTCCCGCGGGATAGCGCTAAATGAATTCTACGCGGGCGGAGTCGCGGTTAACGGCTAGTACCTCGTATAAATATTTAACAATAACACCAATAAATCGGGTAGTTGACTGACACCAAAATCCAACTGACGCATTTTTATGAGCTGTCAAAACATGCAATTTGCATTTTGAAAATTTCACTACCCAAAAAAATTTTAGCAACCGTTTTTTTGCCAATGCAATCTTTGGAATAGGTAATTTTAGTACGCACATTTCAATTTGGTCAATTTTTTACTCGGCTATGTAAATATTACCACGGAAAATGACATTCGATCTTTCTTCAAATGCTTTATTAAAGCAGAAACTCATTAGCTTAAACATTGAGTCAAACTAATTGCTCTGACGAAAATAAGATCTTTTGGAACCAACAGCTAAAAACACAATTGTTTTGGAAATAATATAGTTATTCGAGTTCCAAAATTAGGCTAGGTTAGAATTGTATCAAGGCGTTAATCGCGTCAACTACGCGGAATAGGAGCTCCGCGAAGCGGTCGATCTTGTCCTATAGTCACATTAGACAAATCGTTATTGAGAAAACACCACCTTATGTATGTCGTGCTATTTATGACTTCAAAATTTCATTACATAAAAACATTTCACTAGATACAATTTGGTAAAAGTCAAAGTCAAAATATCTTTATTCAATTTAGGCTATAACAAGCACTTACGAATTTCAAAAATAAATCTACCACCGGTTCGGAAAAACCTCTGTTGAGATGTATCCGGCAAGAAACTCAATGAGGTTTTTTTTTTACCAGATTTACAATATTTTCGAACTGAACCAGAGCCGTCCAGGGCTCATCTTCATAGCAACACAACCGTACACCATGCTACCAGATGTTAGACTAACAAACCACAACAACCGTTTTAATTTGTCACTGTTTGTTGAAAAAATATAGATGGGTACTTCCCTAAGTATCCACCTATATTTATTCTAAAACAAAACAAAACTACAAACAATTAATTAATTTATTTACAAACAATTATTTTATTAATTTAATTTGTCGCTGTAACTCCCTAGTTACTAGTTAATTTGTCCCTAGTTAGTGACAAATTAAAACGGTTGTTGTGGTTTGTTAGAATTTTTTGCGAGTCGCGTTTTTGTTTAGCGATACACCACCCTCATTTATGCAGATTGAGTTTGCTACTTACTCGTCGTCCCCCTCCAGTCTCAAGCCGAAGTCGGTCGGGGGAGGCGGGCTGTCCTCGCGGCGCCGGCGCAGCTCCGAGGGCTGCGGGTGGAGCGGCCGACCGAGGTCCCTGGCGGTACTCCGCCTGACACTAAAGGGGCCCTTGCTTTACTAACATCCTACGAACCTAACCAACCTAACCAACAAAAAAATGGGAACCTCCGACTTTGTCACTTCAAAGTTCAATATCTCGATGAAACATATCTAAGAACCATCGCTAGGAAACCTGATTTCAAATAAAAAAAACCTAATTCAGATCGGTCCAACCGTTTTGATCATTCCGATCCGCATTAGCGATCCCTTCAAATAGCGAACCTACTGTGTTAAAAATAAAGTTGTGTTAAATACTTGCGATAGATAATTACCATTTAATAATATTGAAAATCAGTTTTAAAAAAATATACCTCATTGAGTTTCTTGCCGGATTCTTCTCAACAGAGGTTTTTCCGAATCAGTGGTAGTTTTTTTTTTTGACATTCATAAGTGCTTGTTATATAGCCTAAATTGAATAAAGATATTTTTCATCTCTCCTGCTCGGAATGTTTAATTTTTAGCTCTCCTGTTTGGAAAGTTTAATTTTCATGTGTAGATAGCCGGGTGGAAAATTGCGTTTTCATCTCTAGGGTGGAACGTAATTTTTTTATTTTTACGATTAGCCACGGAGTCGAAGATAATTATTAAAATAATTATCATATTATTAAAATTAAAGCTTTTCATATATCTAAACTCAGCTGTACATAGGTACATTAAACGACGTGTTTATTATGTTAGGTTCTCATTAAAAACATTTAACAGTCAGTCTATTTTTTTTCGCAATTACAGAAAATCAACATTTAAAATTATTCTTCCATTCTGCTGCCCGCCATAATGCCATGATAGCGTCACACTTTTTTTTCACGTTTCGGCATGGCCATCTAGATGTCGTGACCAAGGAGCTTATATACAATACTGAAGATTGAACGCCGAACATCCATTACAAATTTTAACTGATAATTTATTAATATGCTCTTTTCTAAAATGTGCGTGTAGTATTTTACTATCCTCACAGTCGAAATGAAACTCAAAAAAATTCAGGTGAAATTACCCATTTCCCCTCGAACTATTGACGCTCTCACTTCGTTCGAGCGCCAGAAATATCTCGGGTGTAATGGGCACTTTCCCATTTTCACCCTTGGTTATCAATCTACTATTGACTTTGACTTTGATAATGCATGCGCTTGCCGCTGCGCTCACCGCGTAAGACAACGTTTGGTAATAAGATTCATCATGTCAGCCGAAAGACGTCCACTGCTGGACATAGGCCTCCCCCAAGGCTCTCCACTCAGACCGGTTTTGTGCTTTCCGCATCCACCGCGATCCCGCGATCTTAACCAAGTCGTCGCTCCATCTTGTTGGAGGCTACCGACAGCTCGTCTCCCGGTCCGCGGACGCCATTCGAGAACCTTCTGGCCCCATCGGCCATCCGTCCTGCGAGCAATGTGCCCCGCCCACTGCCACTTTAGTTTCGCAATTCTTCGGGCTATGTCGGTAACCTTAGTTCTACTGCGGATATCATCATTTCTAATTCTATCCCGCAGAGAAACCCCGAGCATAGCCCTCTCCATAGCCCTCTGAGTGACTTTGAGTTTTCTCATGGAGGCCCATCGTTAGCGCCCACGTCTCAAATCCGTAATAATTATCAGATGCAAATTGATGTGCGACAAACGCATTGCGCTTAACGCAGCGCTTATCGCATAAAACAATCGAGCGCTTTAGTGAGTTTTATTTGTAAAACGAAAATACTAATGAACATAATGTATCAAAATTATCTAAGCCGGGCTAGAATGACAATATGTCAATTGTGACAATCTCTAAAATGATACCAGATTAAAGTTTCGTAAAAAATGAGTGGACAGCTTTCGCTGGCCAGAGTCTAACTACACCACTGTGGTTCATCATCGTCAATATGTTTTCTGTGACAGTACCTTTTCTGCGGCGGCGTGGTGTCGTCGCGGCGGCCGGCGGGCGAGTAAAGCGGCGTGTTAAGCTTGTCAAAATCCAACGCGTCGTCTATGTTCAACACCCTGGAATAAAGATAGCAACTGTTAAGGCTAAGCACAGATATAGATTACACTAGATAACGCAAACACCTCAATCTGTATGAAAGCCAACCGTGTCACTTTTTTATATCTACTGTGACGTCTCAAGAGCGAATTAGCGATGTGAATTCCCCGATGTCCGCGCAAAATCGATTCAAATGCGCCGCCCGCCCGCACCCTGGGGCTCGAGTCAGTCATGATTAGTCAGTTAGCGGTCAGTCTTTGTATGGGGCCAACCCCGACGTTTGGTCGGGGTTCGGACACGCGAAGTAGATGCATTTGCGTAATCTAGTGTAATCTATATCTGTGTGTGCGAGTATCTGTTGCGCGGATTGTTTTTTTCATGAACCAATAGAAACCTTAATTTACCTCGCCACGCTCCTCTCAGCTGTTTCCACCAGATGGCAGTTCCAACCTAAACCTAACCTTTTTTCTGGCAGCAGTTAATTTCGTGTAAGTAGGTAATACTCGTAAATACTAGACAGCTACTACCTGTCTAGTATTTACGAGTACAGATACTGCCACAGATAGACATTTCCGTCGAACGTGTAACACCCTCATTTTTGAAGGGGTGTAGTGCGAGTTGCGCCTCACACACACTCTCCCAACATATACAACTTAGACCATATAAGTTAGACCTAAGGCTTCAGAATAGACAGTATTTACACTACAGCCGTGTTTCACTTGTCCCTCGTATCGCCTCCTTACAGGGGGAGGTTAAAAAATCTTACTTATTCTGAGCTGAGAACCGGTGGACCTTCTCCACGACAGAAGCGACGTGTTCAACTCCCTTCTGAACGCCCCACACTAGGATGCCGATCTGAAAATTAATGCCAATCATAAAGCAGCGGAACGGGAAGTTGTTAAGCTGTAAATTGTGTTTTTCTTGATGTCTGTTAACTTCGACAGACGGCTTTGTTTATTGAATGAAACTATCTGGCAACTATTTGGCTAAATAGGAAAAAAAAATCTTTTGACGTGGCGTAAAAACAAAAAAAAATTGCTACATTGCCGTAGGCACGACGATAATTTTTTGACGCCTGATAACGTACATATAATTTATAACCTTGTCTGAACATTAATACGAATGAGTAAATAAACATCAAGTCTCAGATCGTAGATGTGCTCGCAGTAAATAAATGTGTTGCTGACCTTAACGCGGACCTCGCGGTCGCCGTCCTCGTCCTCGGGCTCCGCGTCGGGCACGTCGCGCCACGTGATCGCGATACGCACCGTACGGAGCACCACTTCCGGCACCTGATACATACATAGTCCCTGAACTATACAGAGTATATAGTCACTAGAGTATACAGAGTATAGTCACTAGAGTATACAGAGTATATAGTCACTAGACTATACAGAGTATATAGTCACTAGAGTATACAGAGTATAGTCACTAGACTATACAGAGTATAGTCACTAGAGTATACAGAGTATATAGTCACTAGACTATACAGAGTATATAGTCCCTAGACTATACAGAGTATAGTCACTAGACTATACAGAGTATAGTCACTAGAGTATACAGAGTATATAGTCACTAGAGTATACAGAGTATATAGTCCCTAGAGTATAAAGAATATATAGTCTCTAGATTATACAGAGTATGTAGTCTCTAGATTATACAGAGTAAAGTCATTAGACTATACAGAATATATAGTCACTAGACTATACAGAACAGAGTATATATAGTCCCTAGACTATACAGAGTATAGCCACTAGACTATACAGAGTATAGTCTACACACTCTCATCATCCCATCATCCCAGCCTATATACGTCCCACTGCTGGGCACAGGCCTCCTCTCAGAACAAGAGGGATTGGGCCATAGTTCCCACGCGGGCCCAGTGCGGATTGGGAACTTCGCACGCACCATTGAATCGCTTCGCAGGTTTGTGCAGGTTTCCTCACGATGTTTTGCTTCACCGCAAAGCTCGTGGTAAATTTTCAAATGTAATTCCGCACATGAATTTCGAAAAACTCAGAGGTGCGAGCCGGGGTTCGAACCCACGACCCTCTGCTTGAGAGGCGATAGGTCGAACCACTAGGCCACCACGGCTTCACACTCACATCTATGGTATAGTCCCTAGATTATACAGAGTATATAGTCCCTAGACTATACAACACAGAGTATAGCCACTAGACGATATTAGGATAATGCGTTAACTTTTACAAAACCTCGCAAGTGGTTCAATGTCTATGACAAAACTAGAGCGAGGGATCCATCCAAATAAAAAAATGTGACTTGATGCCACAGAGTCACAGACACTGGCGTCAAACTCATAACTCCCTTCTTTTTACCCGACAACGAAGAAGGAGGGTAATTGCATCAACAAAACTCACATCAAAATTCCCCGACCACGCGATCAGCATACTCTTCCGGAACCAAACCCCCTTAGGGTACAGATCCACCGTCCACTCCGTCAGCTTATCGCTGCCGGACGCCCCCATGCTGGGCTTGCTGCTGAATATAAACGTCCTGGTGTGGTAGCAGGGCAGAGAGTGGAAGTTGTCGATGCCGAGCACGGAGCCCCAGGTGTCTTCGGTGTAGAGGCGCGGGGTGAACAGCATGCGGCCGGCTTCGGTCTGCTGGATTTCTGCCACGCGCTCGTATTGACCTGGAAACAACGGGGGTAACGATAAAATATTGATGATTTATTTATTTATCAACTAAATATTACAATGAACTAACCCCCTTATTCATAAACGACAATCAAACCTACTTTAGTTAAAATGCCGCTAAAATTCGTTTGTCCTTATCTGTCACTTCGACATTTGTATTTGTTAGAAAGGAACAAAGCATTTGTTAGTTAACATAGGCTTGTTAAGTTTATGAATAAGGGGGTAAAAGAATTTCCTTGCTCACCCGCGACCTTACGATAGCTAAGCTTATGCAAAATATGCGTGTTCATGCAGTTCCTCCACCTCCACACTGTAAGAACACACACAAACCCATCTATCACCACCACCACACTACACTGACGCGTTTCGAACTCAACCATGGTAGCATGGTGTACGGTTGTGTCACTCTGAAGATGAGCTCTGGTTGAGTTCGAAACGCGTCAGTGTAGTGTGGTGGTGGTGATAGATGGGTTTGTGTGTCTTCTTACAGTGTGGAGGTGGAGGAACTGCATGAACACGCATATTTTGCGTAAGCTTAGCTGTCGTAAGGTCGCGGGTGAGCAAGGAAATTCTGTTAGTTCATTGATATGGACCTCCGCAAAGTAACGCCTGATTCAATAAATTAAATATTACAACATTAAAATAAAGAACCAATGCACTCAAAAAATCACAATAAAAAAAATATTTAGGGATTTTTTCATTCTTGTCACTCTGAAGCGATGGAATACGAAAAGTCAAAGTACAGGAAGAAAAAACCCTCCTTATCAATCAATCATAAAATATGACGGATCAATGAACTATCTTGATAACTTCCAACACCGATGGTACAGTCACCAGTATTAATATCTGCCACAGCGGAGCGTGCAAAAACATCCGACACGTCCTTCCGGCCCTAGTAATAGAGTCGTATCCAATATTTATGCACGCTTGTTGTGTCAGATATTGGTGTTGGTGACTGTACAGTGTCATGTCATGTTGACATCCCATACATTTGCCAATGAAATCATAGCGGAATAGACTATAAAAAGGTTTCACCCGACCTGATTCAGTTTCCTTGACTGTGCGGACGACCAGAAAATAGAACATGATGGAATACCTGACTGGTAGCTCATAGCGATCGCCATCCGCTCCATGAAGAAGTCCTTGTGTTCCTGGGCCAGCGGGCACAGCAACAGCTTCGCCAGCTGATTGGGACACATCATCGGGAACCTGATGACAGATACTCAGAATTCAAAGAAGTTGGTCCTCGGTTTGATTGCATTTTTTTCATGATCACCTCAGAGGCTCAGACTTATGTTATTTATAGTTATCAATAGTATTTTTTTATTTAAAAAAGTATACGGGGTGTAAGCGTGTGCGAAATTAAATTTGTAATTTACCACGAGCTTTACGATGAAGAAAAACATCGTGAGGAAAACTGCGGTGCGTGTGAAATTCCCAATCCGCAGTGGGCCCGCGTGGGAATTACGGCCCAAGCCCCCAGTCCCGTGCCCAGCAGTGGGACGTATGTATGCTGGGGATAATGATGACACGGTGTACCGACTGTACTAGTCGGGTGCGATCTGTTAAGTGAACGAGCACCCAAACCGGCAGATTACTGATCTGGGATCATTTCCTAACATGTGCCAGTTTTGTTTTAAATACTAAATTAAACGGTCCAACTCACGATAAAGTCAGGAATGGTCCGACTAGTTTCAATCTGATCGGAAGACCTTTTTCATAGGTGAATGATCCAACTTGTAATACGGTATTTGACTATTTTGTATATGTTTTATAAATTAAAACTACACAATGCCTGTTATCGAATAGAAAAACATATTTTAAGCTACCTTTACAAATAACAAAGTTATAAAGGTTTGAAATTCAAAAATTTTAAAAAGATTAGACAGAAAAAGACATACTGGCATGTGACACGTCACACGCCTGTACCGCCATACTTGCTGCATAGAGAAAAGCGTTGGAAAGAGACAGATATATAGATTTTCAAAAACCACTATAAATCCAATTTCAACCGATTTAAATTTTCTTCGCTATACACTATCTGTATATCTATATTTTCATATTAATATTAAAATATGCCAAAATCAGGAGTTGTCAAATACCGTATTGTTGTAATCGTAAGTTGAACCGTTTAATTTTGTATTATCATCGAATATGTCTCACGAGAGCCTAAGTAATATTATGTTTTCTTTCTTTCTATCTATTACCTGACGTGTGAGAAGACAGCTGGCACTAGGGATTCCCAGTGCGCTTTTTTCTCAGCGTCGCTCAGATCGCTCTTGTCCAGCCGTTCACGCTGACTGTACAACCATCGCACGACGAATCTAAAAACCACATTATAAAGTTAATTTTTGTATTAGTATTTATTTATTTACTCCTGTGAGTAGGCAGTGAGACTTTGCTAAACTTGCCGAGCGATCGCCAATAAGGTTGTTTACCGCCTCGCGCTTTGAAACCTTCGCTACGCTCGGGACTATTTTTTGGACCCACTCGCTTCACTCCTACAATCCACCCCTTGCTCAGGTTTTAATACACGCGCTCACGCCAAACAATAACTTTCCAGCCTTGCGTAACAAATAACTATTAGTTCATAAAATAAACTCACCGGTAAAGCGTCATCTCATTATGCAACACGAGGTCAGACTGTTGGAGAAGCTGCAGCAGTGCGTCTCCCTCTAACTCGGTCAGCTCGCTTTCCGACCACACCCACTCTACATTCCATTTCACGAAGTTCTGGCAAGCCTAAGATAATAATATAATAAATAACAAGGAATACTTCCGATGTTCCAAGGGACAGGTGTGTTTAGAAACTATAAACTAATTTATTGGCATACTTTTTAGTCTAAAGCTTAAAAAACGGTGACGGTACGGAATCGCAGTGACGCATCGTATGCGCACCGTTTTTAAGGTTCCGGAGCCAAAATGGACAAAAACGGAACCCTTATAGTTTCGCCATGTCTGTCTGTCTGTCCGTCCGTCCGCAGCTTTGCTCAGGGACTATCAATGCTAGAAAGCTGTAATTTTGCACGGATATATATGTAAACTATGCCGACAAAATGGTACAATAATTTTTTTTTAAATAAAATTCTAGGGTACCTCCCATAGACGTAAAGTGGGGTGATTTTTTTTTCTCATTCAACCCTGTTGTGCGGGGTATCGTTAGATAGGTCTTTTAAAACCATTAGGGGTTTGCTAATACGATTTTTCGATTCATTGATTTTTTTTGCGAAATATTCAACTTTAAAGTGCAAATTGTCATTAAAATCGAGCGTCCCCTCCCCCTCTCTAAAATCTAAACCAGTGGGTGGAAAAATTTGAAAAAATTCAGGATGGTAGTAAGTATATCAAACTTTCAATGAAAACTATAACGCCTAAGTTTGCTTTAGAATTATTAGTAGTTTATGAGTAAATAGCAGCCTAAGGTATAAAATATACCTAAACTTGGAAGATTCCGTGTAAAATACGATATCCTTAGAAAAATATTACTCATTTTTTTCGTAATGACTACGGAACCCTATTTTGGTCGTGTTTGACACGCTCTTGGCCGGTTTTTTATAGTAAATTAACACTACCTATTCCGATAATTGTTACAACGCCTATAACAGTACCTTGGCGACGTCGGCGTGTCCGCACGCCATGGTGTACTGCATCCAGCCGACGAGCCGGCCGCGCCTGGCCGCCTGCGCCACGTGCGACCCCATGTAATGCAGACAGAGAGACACCAGGTCCTGACAAACAATAACAGTCTCATCATCATAATCTTCCCCGTCTATACAAGGTGCTAACAAATTAAGTACAGTCATAGGCAAAGATATCGACACGGCCAAAGTTACAAAAATATGTACACACGTCTTTATGCTCTCAACATTAAGGCCGTGTATACATATTTTTGCAACTTTGGCCGTGTCGATATCTTTGCCCTTGACTGTACCAATATTTAAAGATATGTTAAATAACATCAAAACAATAAACTTTAAATATAAATTATGAAAACTGTTCATACCTACGATATTTTTGTTTTAATTTCCTGAACAAAATATAGTAGATTATTGTCGTGGCCTGGAAGTAGGCAATTGCTGGCTGAGTATGAGTAGCTCGTCCGTTTAACTAATACGAAGCCAGCAATTGCTATTCCAGCCGATACTAATATAAAGCTTTTCTCAAAAATGGCGAATAATTCTGAAAATAGAATAAACTTTTTCAAAATATGTTATAAAATTTAATTTTGTTCCAAAAATTGTCTTATGCTTTCCCGCCTTTTTTCATTAAAAATAAACTGCAGGTGTATTTTTCCACCGAAAACACCACAAGCTATTTCAGACCCAATAGAAAAAGTCCGGAGTTCCAACAAAATATCTGATACCGGCCATTAGACTTAGCTGTATACGACTTGTGCCAACATTTCGATGGCCTATTTAACTTTAAAAAAATGTGACCGATTGCAGGCGCGCTAGCTCTTTTAACTTTTTAATTTTTCGCTGACCATTAACTATGCACTTCACCTTCTGATATGTAAAGAATAATGTCAACTTTTACGGACATTTTTGAAAAATAAATTGTCGTTCCGCCCAAACATAAGCAGCCTGTGCATTTGAGTGACAAGATATTTAACACTTTCTGTCAAGTGAACGTAACAACTTTTGAATATTATTTTATACTTATAGGTTGACAAAACTAAATTGTATGGAAAATTTGGCAAAATTAATGGAAGACTTTTATCTATCAGGATATGTAGATTATAGAGGTTATAGAGCAAAGTTAAATTTTATCCACTCCCCCCCAACCGGGGCGAGAATAGCATATTTCTTTATAAAAAGGTATAATTTATTTCTAAACTCTTTCATTTACCTTTGCTATGCTATTTTTTTTATTTAATTCATTGTGCTATTCAGCGAAATATAAATATTCGTACTGGTTAAATGGTGTTACTTTAAATACCACTAGACTCTAAAGAACGAAGATATGGACGTTTTAAATTGTCGATTTAAAGATAAGATCCGTCATGGACTATGACGTCATATTAATATATGACGACAACCACACGTCGTCCTCGTTCGTCTTCGTATAGTCGTCGTAATCGGCGACCATAAAAAGTCCTTCTCACTCTCGTATTAAATAGTATAAGTATCAGAGGGACGAAACGACACGAACTTCGATTTTCGAATTTCGGAGTAGCCCCGCAGTTCATTCGCTCATATCTTGCTTATTATTCAACAGATATTGATTGATGATTTCACGTCATACGTTTTATTGTCCAGTTTCCTGTTACGTTAAACGTTGATTAAATTTAATGATTACTCTTACCTTAACATTGTACTTGTCAGCAAGTGATAATACAGGAAGCACAGTTTGATGCGATATCCGAATTTGACCCGTATAAAAATACCTGGAAGAGAATCATTAATTTACTACATGATGTAAATACTTGAATAAATGAAATAAATAGGGCATATTAGGCAAAGTTCTGCGCAGGGGGCGACACTAGCATATAACGTAAACAAACCGCCATGACAACGTCAGTTCAGTTCTCTTTATATTTTGTCGCCATGCTGGATCATGACCAAAGAGTATTAATACCTTTATAGAAATCATGACATATTGATGAGTCACAAAATATATGTTATTTACATCGTTGGTAACAATAGAGCTATATTTCCAAAAAAAATATAAAACCATTTATTTTACTATGATACGAGTATATTACAAATTATGGACGTTAAAAGCAAGTCCATTCAAATAAAGGCCTTTTTTAATTAGGATTGTAGAAGAAACGAAAAAAAAAAAATTGAAATAATAATGGCATCGCACGGACATTTAAGATACTCAAAAACTAGTGCTTTTCATCTCTAGGGGGAATGTATTTTAAAAAAAAATCGATTAGCCACGGAGTAGAAGATAATTGAGTTAAGTCAATGACACTTTTTTTTCACGTTGCGGCATGGCCATCTAGATGCACGTCGTGACCAAGAGCTTATATACAACACTGGAGGTTGAACGCCGAACATCCGTTTGAAACAAGAAATTTGATCTTTATTACATCACGAACATATTCCATCTCTTTCTTTAGTTAGGTTAAGAAAGAGATGGAAGTCATTCGTGAAATGTGAAAGAAAGAGATGGAATATATAAATAAGTAATAAAGGTCAAACTTCTTCGTTCGGCATTCAACTTCCAGTTTTGTATATAAGCTCCTTCCTTGGTTGTGTCCTGACCAACTCGATGTTGGAGGTTGGATATAAGTAAATTCAATTTATTATTATTCTCATATTTTTTTTGTATTTTACTTTCCTCCCAGTCGAAATGAAAAGTAGAGTGTCTAACTCCGGTGAAATTACCCATTTCCCCTCGAACTATTGGAATCGAACTCACTGTCACTTTCCACCCTTGGTTATCAATCTACTATTTAAAGTGCATATTATTCTGTCCCGTAAATCAGGATACATCAGTAATCCACTTTCTTAGAGAATATTTGCAATTTACTATTAATTTACTATTAGCATGCTCAGGAGATGAGATGAAGAACTGTTAGTGGATTTTGTACCTCATAAAATCATACTTTTAACAAGTAACTTGGGAGACATTACCATTGGAAACGGGTTATACTAAAGCGTTGATTGACCCAAATACCTATGCCATGAGCCAATAGATAGGATAGGGTATTTAACAACTCCTAAAATTGCCATATCCTTTATATTATGGAATCATCCATAAAGTATGTCTCGCCAATTTTGATCTTTTTGAAACCCCAATGTCCTCCAATGTGATGAAAAACTTACTTTAAAAAGTGTGGGAAGACGGTACAGGCAGTGGGAGTTTCCTGAAGCACAATACGGCTCTCACTCCACTCGCTCCATTCGCGATTCATCAACATCACCTAAATTTAAAAAAAGTTAATTAGTAAAGATGCTATGACTAAGATCACAGACCATAATTATACTGCCTAACATACTTTCATGTTCTTAATCATATCAGAGTAAAATAGGAGAAGTAAGTTCACTACAAACAAAAGTACATCGCGCGTAAATGTGTGCACGCCGGTTGGTCGTCTTGCGTTTTTTTTGTATTAGGTATAATTGTAAATTAGTAGTGTAATAGATTCGTGCAAGGGCACATGAAAAATTATAGATACCTAACTACCTATAAACAATATAGTTATAGTATTATGTGTAGGTACACATGAGTACTATGTACGTACACAGTCGCCATCGCCACTCCGGCGAATTTATAAATAACTAGCTGGTGGCCGCGGCTTTTTTTAAAATTTTCTAAATCTTCTTTTATGAAAACCTTCTCCTGACAATAGCAAACACAACAAAAAATAATAATCAGCGAAATCGGTCCAGCCGTTCACGCGTGATGCTGTGACCAAGGGAAATAGGGATTCATTTTTATACATAAATTTAGTATAATAATAATAATATAGCGGCATCTATAGAATCTTGATTGTCTAGACACAGACAAGACAATTGTAAGTTAACTTTCGTACTAAAATTATTTGCCGGTAGGAAAATTATCTAAAATAGACATCGGCAACCCTAAGAGTCTGTGCCGAGTTAAGTCTCCTAAAGGGTCGAACTTTACATACTTCTCCTATTTTACTATGATCATATTCAGCATCACACACATCACATCATCACGCCTATTTAAGGGTATGTCCCACTGCTGGCACAGGGCTCCTCTCAGAATGAGAGGGCTTGGGCCTTAGCTCCTACACTGGCCCAGCACGGTTAGGAATTGAATTGCTAGACATCCATATCAACATAAAGAGACTTTTTTGTTTGTTTTAATAATACATACAAACATTACAATATCACGCCTCTTTCCCAACAGGGTAGGCAGAAACTGTTGTTCCACTTGCTACGATCCTGGCATATAACGTTCAGCATACAACATTCTAATTGTAATTCTAATTCTAATTCTGATTTGCCAAAGAGTAGACATTAATAGATAGGTTATTCTGACAAAACATCATATTATGCCTAATGAATAATTACCTCACTGCGAATTGTAAACTATACTAGTACTTTAGGTTTAGTAACAAGGCTTATGTTATGAGATAATAATAAAAAAACGTTAATGAATTACCGGCAGTAAATTTAGTAGTTGATATGATTTTCGAAATAAATTATTAATATCTTTTCTTAATTTGGAACAGTTAAGCAGCGGCGTCTTGCTGTAAATATCCATTTTATTCCACCCACTGAATGATCTTTCTACGTCGTCGGCAGTTGTAATAGGTGCATATTTTAAATTTCTTGAAGAAATCAAAATTGCTGCACGATGTGTTTGCGATCGCAGTTCTACTTCATTGCCTTGTAACAATCCGTTCATGATGTCTAGTGTGCTATAGCCAAAATTCTTATTTAAAACCAACTTCAATTTATTTAAAAATGCTTTTTCCTGTTACACTCAAGTTTAATTTGGAAAGATCTCCATAAATTTTATGAACGATTTTTAAACTACCGCTGATGGGAAGCTTTTTAATAGCATTAATTATTCATTAGGTAGAAAGCAGCTAGAGTGCACTCTGTTTTTATACTCGATACCTACTCTTTGGCTAATGTCAATCATCCGTGCCCCGAAAGGAACTGCAAAAAGTTAGAAGACTTCTTTAAAACCTAGCTGCAACCAAAAACAAACATTAGTTATAGCTTAGTGAAGGTTTTTCCATCATACCTGGAACACCTCACTGCTGGCGCATAGAATGAGGCGATGTGCAGGATAGCCAACTCCTCCAACTTCTAGCACTAAGTCGCTCATCAGCTGCTCTGCATACAAGTTTGCGATTTTGAGCAGCACACTCTTGGAGTTATCCACCTGTCGATCAATATAAAGAAAGAAAGGTAAAATAGGTTCCTTAAGAATTGTATGCATTTTTAAGGGTTCCACAATGCATATTTGAATGCCCTAGCTGGAAGGAAGGTTTTCTAACAGATGGAATATCAGCACATAGCTTTTATTTTCTGGCCTTCACCCTTGCTGGGTTAGCGAGATTTATTTTGCCAATGTCGAGACTTTGGCAATGTAGAGACATTACACATGTTGACGTTGAGGTATCCAGACCTCCTAACTGATAAATCGCTAACATGCAACTTAGGAGCTTTAGCTAGGGCGTGCTAAGGTGCTCAATATTTATTTATTTATTATAATTTTGAATTATGGGGAGGAACAGATAAATATGTTATGGATGGTACATTGACAATCACAAGACATATTTACTTTTTTTTGGACTATCACTAGACTTGATTTTGTGACTATATATGCTGCAGGTACTCACTTAGTGTGTGCTAGTGTTAGGCAATGTTGATGCTGATAACAGTATTTTACATACTTTATTTTTGTTCAACAGTAAAAAGTATAATGTAGTGAAAACCGTATAATACTGTTTTTAACAGTATAGCTGGCAACCCTACTTATTCTCCATATTAACTTATTCCATTCCATTATTAACAGCATTCAAATCGGTTCACCTGTTTAAGAGCTATGGTGCCACAGACAGACATACAGACACACATACCGGTCAAACTTATAACACCACTCTTTTTGCATTGGGGGTTAAAAAAGGTTCAGTTTGACAATATTGAACTTCATGTGAACGTCAAGAAATGAATAATAAAGAAACTAGCTTAATCTAAAAATAAACAAACATTCTCATAAGAATCTTACAGTGATGTCTGATTTAGTCCTTGAATTACCTATTTAAGGTGTATTATAAGCTTAGGAAATATCCCATTACCATATAGCGTTGTAAACGAAATGAGACAATATTGTGGCACAAAATAGACTTATTTCATGACTCAAAACATTCACAATGTGATGAAAAAGGAATTACCTCAAGATCTTCATTTTTTTCAGTTTCTTCTGGCACCTTTGCAAAACTCGTGGATGGAGTCTGGCGGTCCACGGTGAGGAAACTCATGGCTGGATTACAGCTCTACTGTAAAAACAGCAAAATAAAGCCCCTCATTCACTAATAATTATGATAAAACCTCAGTTAAAACGAAACCAGAATCACGCAACGCAAAGCAATATGCGACAAAGATCATCAACAACATTATGACATGAACGTGTGTGACGTTTGCAGGAGGGCGCTTTATTTTATTTTCTGACTGAAGTGACTGACTGCCGGAAGGAAGCTTCATATTATTAGTGCTTTAATTCAAAATATAAACTAAAAACTATGAACGAAATTAACAGACAACGACTTTATTGGCAAACTTTGAAAAGTAAAGTTTTGCAAAAGAATAGATTGCTGCATTAGTTCCGTTTTTCGCCACTTTCATTAAATGCTTGTCGCACTGTACCTATATATTTTTTTTATTTAGGCTATACAATATTTCACTAGCGAGCGAAACGTCAATGGTACTAACTCTTTGTGTCTTTGCTTTATTATACCTAGATATGTGACCTTTGTCTGTGACCTAGATTAAACTGACAGCAGTTTTACATAGAAAACTAGAAAATCATGTATCTTTCATCTTTTTAAAATAAAGTGGAAAAACGTCTAAAGCATGTTTTTTTTTCCTTGATTGATGGTGGCAATGGTCTTACAATGTTCATCCACATCATCCTTGATGAAAAACAAACTTCCTTGAAGCAGATCTCTTTTAATTTTATAATAAATCATTTACATAAATTAAAACAAGTGTAATTTATAACTATGGCATCGTAAATGTTCGTAATTATCGAGTGTATTTTTAAGCACACGTCACGTCGAACAAAACGCTTTATCAATCAAAATCAAGATTTGATTTGATTTGACATATAAATATCAGCGCTACCGGAAAAATAATCATAACATAATCATAATATTTTCCTGTGGTTCCCAGCAAGAGACAGCATATTCTTTTGATTCTAATAAAAAAAATGTGACTTGTGTCGAGCACCTTCAAGAAGTTTTACTACAGTTTCCTTTACAATGGGTTTCCGGAAGAAAAAGAACATAATAACTCTGACTATTTGTATGGTAATTTGCTTCATTTTGTATCAATTGTATTTCTTTAACTCCATAACATCAGCAACTGCTGGTAATGGGAGAGAGATAGTGTTCGATCATGCTGTTGACAAGGACTTCGTGCACGTTCGTCCAGAATCAGACAAATACATTAATATGAATGGAGTAATAAAAGGTGTTCTTTACTACGATATGCCTAAGTACCGGCCGAATTCGAAAGGTCAATTCAAATGTTTGAAAGCAGAACAATATATTCCGTTTGAACAAGTGAATGACGATTACTGTGATTGTGAAGATAGTAGTGATGAACCGAGTACCAGTGCTTGTATTAATGGTACATATTATTGTGATACCCAAAGCAATAATAAGAGAGTACCCCCCAATGCGGTACCATCTAGTAAAGTCAATGACGGAATTTGTGATTGTTGTGATGGTTCAGATGAGTCAGATTGGCTTAATGAATCAAATAAAAAGTTACTTACTCAAGCAAATAAAAGACATTATAGGTTTTATGCAACAAAATGTCTTAAATCTTGTTGAGTGTT
Organism: Choristoneura fumiferana; assembly: GCF_025370935.1. Lineage (NCBI taxonomy): Eukaryota > Metazoa > Arthropoda > Insecta > Lepidoptera > Tortricidae > Choristoneura > Choristoneura fumiferana. The sequence continues at coordinate 18,600,141 of NC_133484.1, forward strand.
ACTTATACTTTAAGGATATAATAATGTATATTTTGAATAATTTTATTTCTTGTAACTTCATTAATAATTTAACCCCAACATTTTTGTTTTTGGCAATGTTGCTATATGTTAGCAAATGACTCTTTATAAGTAATTATTAAGGGTCATGTTGAAAGAACAAACGTTTTTGTTTTAGCATAATATGTAAAACTTATTTTTTGGTAATTTTTTGGGGCACTATGAATTTCTACTTTAAACTTCTTAAAATAGTTAGCAGTGGACTGTATTTTTTTAATTAGCATAGTTTGTGATGCATTGCTGTGCAAAAGCTAACAGCATTTATTTTTTTTATTTCATTTTTTCTTCTATGTTGGTTGTAAACTAAGGAACCTTATGTTTCAACATTAGGTCATAAGTCAAAGAGAATGTGAATGTTTATTGATTGGCATGCTTTAAATATCTATGATCAGAATTTGATGTGTGTCTCACAAAATAAAAGAAATCTTCATTCTAGCCTCAATTGTCACTAATATTACCAATTAGGTACACATTAAAAGGCATAGTGAAATATTGCCTTAAATTTAGTGTCAGAGGCTGGGGAAGGTTTAGGCCCCCCAGCGCCACTGTTTGGTGTAAATCTGCATCAAGACATGCAAGAAGTTAAATTCTCATGTTTTATTGGTCACTGAATTTGTAATATTACTTTGAGGTGTGTAGTATAGCTGGCTAACTACATTTTGGGGAGTAAGTAGAACACCCAAAGACCATAGAAAAGGCAAGGTGGAACTTGGAGAAGTTAAAGAAGTTAGTTTGTGATGTCATGATGAAAGCCACCCGATGTGATGCTATCACATATCTGCTATTTGAGGCATTCTTTGCTTTACAATCATGGGCTAGCTATCTTTAAAAAAATCTTATGAAAGGCCTTTCTTGCATGTACAGAAGTGGATGAGCGGCACTAAATGATCTACACACGACTATTGCTAAGGTAATAAGAGAGTGTTTAGATAATTGTGAGCTCTACAACTGCTCATCTAATTCTGCTGCTGACTAGAACCGCGCGGCACGTAAGTAAGGCGGTGATCGTTAATGCGCAAAAGTTACAAAATAAAATAAGGTATCATAAAGGACTGAGCGATGCGCGGGTTAAGTGGGTAAGCGCTGACGAGTGTGCACGAATGTCACACGCGCAGAAATTAACAGTCGGCACTACACTTTCGTGCCGCGTCTAGTAATGTGCACAGAACTGTTATTGAATCTTATCTAAGTATTATTTGTAAATTGGAACATCAACTTGATTTATATCTACATGTTACCATTATATGTGATAAAAAAGGCCTTTCTCAAGATCTTTATACCAACCTACTAAAAAACATAATTTAATGGCCATTTGCTGTAAAAAAATAAATCTATGTTAAGTTTAGTTTACTTGTGGCAATATGTTATTTATGTTTATGTACTGTGAAGCTTATAGGTTTAATGACTAAATCTTGATTTGAGCAAGTGGCCCTTAGTGTTTTTATAATGTAATTAATTCAGCTAAAATATCATAAAAGACTGAGTTGGAATTAACAAATAAAATATGTATTATGAAAAAAAATATATTTTAATTTTCGTTTTTTATACAAGATGTCTTCATATTTCCCGAATAATTCAGCAGTTGTTGGGTTCGTTTCACGTTTCACTGAACAACCATGTTAAGTAATGTTTTTCAGGAGTTTGTTTCACTTTTTTTTTTAATTAACAAATATTTCATTCAAATTGCGGATCAAAAGCGTTCAGTCAAACGTACCGCAATATTCCGAAAGAATTTAAAGCGCTAAGTGGATTGACGACATCGTGAGAGTTGCGGACAACTGGTGGATGCAAGTAGCGAGTTGGCGTTCATTATGGCGTTCTAAGGGAAAGGTCTTTTTCAGCAATGGACGTCTTCCGGCTGATGATGATGATGACTTAAAACTGGAACAATGGCGCCCCTTGCCATCAGCAGGCCCTATACCACGAAGTGCAAAACTCGAACTTCGTATGTTGCCGTCCCGCTGACGCTTATGTCATTTACTACGCGAGTGAAAGGAACGGTGCGATACGAACTTCGATTTGCGAGGGCTACTACGAAATTCGAAGTTCGTATCGTACCGTCCCTCTCACTCTCGTATAAATAATATAAGTGTCGGCGGGACGATATGATGTGAACTTTGAATTTCGTAGTAGCCCTGCTGGCGCCTAGAGTGACGTCTCCTCTACTACCTCAGCAGGGCTACTACGAAACTCGAAGTTCGTGTGGTGCGGTCCCTCTGACACTTATACTATTTAATACGAGAGTGAGAGGGACGGTACGATCCGAACTTCGAGTTTCGTAGTAGCCTTGCAGGTGTCTTTGAGTATACAGGTGTATAGGTCTATGCGTTTGCGGCGCTGAAAAAGTTGTACAAAATTTACAGCATATCTATGTCACATTAAACAGCATCAATTAAGCGCAAATACATTGCTATTATGTTTACATTTGGTTGTAGGTTGTAGGGTAGTCAGTAAAATCCTTGTAAAATCAGAATGTTATTTTATATTTTGATAATGTGCGCCGAGGGTAATTAGAACAAAACTCACTCCTCACCCTCATTTCTATTTTCATAGAAAGAGACAGCAACAAACAATGACGTCTAGAAATTTCTAATTTGATCCGTCCGATTTGACAGTTGGTTGGTATTTAATTTCGACCGGCGTGCGCCGTGCATCATTTGAAGACTCATCGCTTGTTTGCGGCGTTGTTTTCGACGTTAAAAGTTCGTCTAAATTATACAATTTAAGAGCCAACATGACCGTTGATGAAGGAATCGATATCAGCAAGGCGGGCGACCGCGGTGTATTGAAGAGAATCATCAAGGAGGGCGAAGGGACCGATACTCCCAACGCGGGTTGTCAGGTCACCGTACACTACACTGGGACTCTTCTAGACGGCACTAAGTTTGATTCCAGCAAAGACCGGAACGAGCCCTTCGAATTCCAACTCGGAAAAGGTATGTTTTATCTTGAGGTCAAAAACGTGGTCGGGTTCATTTTGATGATTTATTCGATAACTTTGGAAGGCAGCCACAACAAATTATAATATTCTTATGCTAATCAAGCTTTTGCCATTGTGTGAAATCTGAGGTCAAGATAGGTGAGGTGAGCACATGTTCATTCTGTCCATACTTCTTGTATAATAGAATGTTTTTATTACAAAGGGTCTTCATGCTAGAAATGTAATATAGAAAAATTGTTCAACACTACAATTGTTTGGGATTAAAAATGTTCGTCAGTTTTCACCCAGAAAAGAATAACATTTGGTTTGTCAGTATCTTTTTAAAAAAAAAAAATTCTATGGGTAACTGATTTAATATGGTTCAAATTTGTGTGCCAAATTTCATTAAAATACATCCAGTGTAAAAGTTACATACAGGTATAATGGACAAAATATTCAGTGTTTGTTTATTTATTTAAAATCCTCATTTCATTGAAAAATCTAGTAGATTTGGCAGTTATTCTCAGAATTGATTTGTACTTTATGTAGTAAGTATACAAGGACTTATGAGGTTACAATTTACAATACCTTTTATATCTGAGTTTTGTAGTTCTTATTATTCAAAAAAATTGATTGTTCCATAGTATAATTAACCAAACCTTCATGTTACATAGGCTCTGTGATCAAAGCATGGGACATTGGAGTGGCAACTATGAAGAAGGGCGAGGTGTGCGTGCTGACCTGTGCTCCCGAGTATGCATACGGAGCCTCTGGCAGCCCGCCCAAGATCCCACCTAATGCTACTTTGCAGTTTGAGGTACTAAAAACTTCACCTTTTATTCAACATTTAGCTATTCTTAGATGTATTGTAAACATAATTTACTTTTGCCTATCAGGTGGAGATGATTGACTGGAAGGTGGAAGACCTGAGTCCCAACAAGAACAAGGGTATCCTGCGCCACATCATCGAGCAGGGTTCCGACTTTGACAACCCCAATGATGGAGCCCTAGTCACAGGTAGGGAAAGAAAGAGAATATAAAGAGCCTATTTTTCTTTCTGTCCATTCCTATATTGATTAAACAGACTGTAGATTGTCAAATCATGCATTACATTGTGAACAGACAATAATAATATCAAAATGGTTTGCAGTTATTTTGTTTGTGGTCAGTGGTTGATTTGATAGCATTAGTGGTTACTAATTATCAAATTGTTCTTTTAAATAATACTAGAAATATTGACATTCCATGATAGTCCACTGAGGCACCATATGTCTGTTAGAAGCCATGTGTGTATTAGGAGGAATCTGTTATCTATCATCTAAATAAATAAAAGACTAGTCATATGTATGTCTCACTTCTGATCACAGGTCTCCTCACGGAATGGGAAGGCTTGGGCCTTAGTTCCCGCGCGAACCCATTGCGGATTGGGAACTTAACACATGCCATTGAATTTGCTCCTCACAATGTTTTCCTTCACCATTCAGCTTGCAAATTTCGAATTCCGCACATTAATTTTAAAAACTTAGAGATGCAAGCCCGAATTAGAACACAATTCTCTGCTTGGCTACCAAGGGAGCTAGAATATCAGGTTACTGTTTTAAACAAAAGCATTGTTTCACAAAAACAATGAGTCTGATGTACTAAATACTAAGTGAAAGTTAGTGTACACTCTACAGAGCATGAAGAACATTTTTTTGAGATGATGAGTTAGCTATCTGTTATTTTTGTCAGCAAACAAGATATACTGGTTTTGTGTTATCCCGCAAGTAGGCATTTTAAGCTCACAGCTCATTACAGCAACCAGGCACCCGACCAGCACCGCCTCGCCTCGATCGGTTAGAATTCTTCATATGGATTTGTATGGGTATACGCTCACTACATTTCGTAGCGTCACCGGTTCACTCGCGAGGTTGCCAGGCACGGACGGCTCGGTGACAGCCCGCTGCTCGCCGCCATAGTGACTACTAGGAAATACGTGGACCACGCGAGGTCCACTCGTCAACGCGGCGTCCACCCGTGGACCACCTGTCGACAACGAGTTGACGCCGAAAGTGGAGGCGGTGCTGGTCGGGTGCCGCGTGGCTCTAATGAGCTGTGACCTTTATACTTATGAGTATTTCTCAAAAAGTTGTCTGTCATGAAATTGACAAGAAATCAGTTTTGCCGAGAAATTGTTAACACTAAGGGCACATCATAAACCAAACTCGTCACGAAATCTTGTGAGGAAAAAAGACTTAATTTTGTAACTACCACAAGGTTTTGTATATATTTAAACACAGTATTACTTATTTTTTGTGTTGAAATGCGTCAGGATTTTTTTTTAATAAGTGGACAACTTGTTGAGAAATAGTCTTATATAAGCTTTTTTTTAAAATTAGAAATCGAAAACCTGCTTTCGGATCAAATCGAAAGCCTGCACCTTGTGTAAATACCATTTGCACTCAACATCTAATCTATTTAATACTTTTAAATGAGCAAAATCTTGTTTTTTTATGTATTTCGTAACTTTTGGAAACTAATGCTGCTATGTGGTTTTTGGGAACTAACAATCAATCTAGTTTGGGCACATCTCTGGGCAAACGCCTGTTTTTGAGTTTGTCCCTGCAGCGCGCAGGTGTTGGGGGGGCTACTACGAAAGAATTACGGGGCTACACTCTTGTATTAAGTAAAATAATAATTAGATAATGTAAAATAAAAGATTTTAAAATAGTATTATGATTGGTTTTTTGGAGTCTTTTTGTATTTTTTATTTCAACCAATCATAATTTGATTGCTTAGTAGCGACATGTCTGGGTGAGCGGTTGGTTCCGAAAGAGTGTGACGTCTCTCGATGAGAGCGGAACATAGATGTCGCTAGTGCTGCTGCATAAGTAGCGTAGTAGAAATAAGCAACCAGAGATATGTATGCATAGGAAAAATTCGTGTCTAGATTCCTGTCCAGCGGTGGTGTAGGGGTTATAGCACGCAGCACGGATTGCTGAGGACCTGGGTTTGATTCCCAGCGCTGGTCTCTTTCTGGTTTTTCTGTGCATCCATGTCTCAGTTTGTATTTTCGATTTAAAATAGATAATAACAATTATAAAAACAAATGCTCTACCCTACCAGGGTTCATGTTAACTTTAAGAGCTTATGTTACATGTATGCAACAAATAAATAAATAAAAATAAATATTAGCGTCCGCGGCAAGATACGAAGTGCGAATTTTACGCTTCGTAGTAGGTACAGGGGCAGATATTTTGTTGACATAGACTATACAAAGTTTTATAGACCTAAAAATAATCTTTATATTCCAGTGGAGCTTGAAGGCAAAATCCTCCCCGACGGCAAAGTTTTCGACAACCGGACAGTCACATTCTCTCTCGGAGAGGGCGCTGACAACAATATCTGCGAAGGCGTCGAGAGGGCCCTGGAAAAGTTCCAAAAGGGCGAGAAGTCCCGCCTTACCATCCAACCAAAGTACGCCTTCAAATCAGAGGGCAACTCCGACCTAGGAGTCCCGCCTAACTCGGCAGTTGAATACGTGGTCAAACTGACGAACTTTGAAAAAGCCAAAGAGTCTTGGTCTATGGATGGGCCAGAGAAAATCGAGCAGGCGAAGATTTACAAGGAAAAGGGCACCAATTACTTCAAAGCTGGGAAGCATCAGCTTGCCATCAAAATGTACAAGCGTGTTGTTTCGTTACTTGATGGTAAGTTTTCCACATAAAAGGCTTGGCCACATCACAGTGTAAACATAAAGGTCACTATTTTTTATAAATACGGCCGTTTATGGTGCAAATTTTGAGACACTTACAAATTTGTATGGATCCTCGGAGTGTTGGTCGGACTCGCGCATGACGGGTCTGTTACACTTTTGTGTCACAAATCGCTGGACCCCTCTTAGATGTATAACGTAAGTTTGCTGATGCCTGCTCGTCATCAACATCATCATCATCAGCTGGAAGATGTCCACTGCTGAACAAAGGCCTTCCCCTTGGAAAGCCATAATGAATGACAACTCACCACTGGCATCCACCGGTTGCCCGTAATTTCCACGATGGCGTCAGTCCACCTAGTGGGAGGTCTGTCAATGCTTCGTCTTCCAGTTCATGGTCGCCACTTCGCTTTTCTCCCCCAACAGTTATCTGTGCTTCAAGCGCCGTGGCCCGCCCATTGCCACTTCAACCTGCCTATTCTTCGAGATATGTTGATGACTTTAGTCCCAATGTCTTGTCAATGACTTTAGTCTATAAGATTTCTTCTCCTCCTTTCAGACATTCCAGAAGACACCAGCTACGACGACGAATTAAAATCCAAAGCTAAAGACCTGCTCCTTTCGGCCCACCTCAACCTAGCTCTGGTCTACCTCAAAGTGACTCCCGCACACCACTTTGAGGCTAAAGACCATGCCACCAAAGCCCTCAAGTTTGACCCCAAGAATGTGAAGGGTCTATTCCGAAGGGGACAAGCTCTGCTGGCCTTGGGAGAAGCTGCACAGGCTATCGAAGACTTCCAGAAAGTCGTGGATGCTGAGCCTCAGAATAAGGTTAGTTTTACAGTCTTTTATGTCATTCATTATATAGTGATTATGGTTGAGGATCAGTAGTGAATCATGGAGGTATTGAGCTAATATTAATATCAATACCTGGCCGATTGCTTGGGGCAATTATTTTTTATATTGTGTTTTTCTTTTTGATAAAATATGTACTTAGCTCGGACAGGTCATCGCAAAAACAGAGTCAACATATCTGTCATAGTTTCGACAAATTGGCATGCCTGTTTCACTTTTGTGACAATTGAAATTATCTACTTTTGGTTATTTTTAACTATTTTAAATATGGTAATTAGAAACAGTTAATTATTTTAATGAAAACACTTTTACAAAGATAATGGTCAATTTGGGATTAACATTATAAATTTAGTTGAAAAATATAATTCAATAATATTGTACATAATACGACTCTATTAATCTTGTTCTATTACCGCGTTGCGATTGTTTTTTGCGATTTTGTTTTGCGATGACCTGTCGAGTGTTCGAACTATGGATATGTATTTGAATAAGATTTAAAACCAAAACATAAACTAAATATGATTAGTAAATAAATCTGTAAATAAACAAAAATAGGAAAACTAAGTCTAGATTTCAACCGCCGAGCCAGCAGACTGATTTGAATTATTTATTATTTTATGTTTTTCTAAAATAATTGCGCTGTATCTATACGCCGTTTTAGATCAAGGATCTAGTAATCTTAAGAGTTCTAATAACCTAATGGATTAATAATGATAACCCTTGAACCGGTGCTGGCGTGCTCGTTACGAAAACAGAATTTATCACGTTTTGTTGGTTTAAACCGGGAATAACATGCGGTGGAAATATGATGACAATGAAAATAATGGAAATTAATTAATTTACAAATGCCGTGCAGTTAGTATGTTGTAGGTATCTATCTATCTAATACCTTTAAACAAGCAATTCTTGTACCTATGTACCTATAGGATAGGGATACGAGGCCGGCAACCCCACGTTCCGGCCGAGGCTTGTATAATGCTTTTTTCAAACATGTCTTGAAATAAATAAAAAAAAAAAAACAAATCAAGCATGCCGGGACGCTAGTCGCGTCGGCCTATTTGTGCTTGCCTGCTGGCGCGAGCCGCAGCTCGCGTTGAAACAAAAGACGGTCGCATTGCCGGCCAGCGGCCGGGAAAGTTGTATGAAATCTCTTTGCAGGCCGCTAGTGGCCGAGCGCCGGCAGCCGAGCCGCAGCGACACCAGCGCGATACTTTCCGGCCTATTATTTGTAACAGAACGTCAATATTTCATGTCATGTTTGAGAAAAATATTTTATTGTTTGTTTATAACCAGGCGGCAGCCAACCAGATAGTGGTGTGCAGACACGCCATCCAGAAACAGAAGGAGAAAGAGAAGCGTCTCTACGCGAACATGTTTGACAAGTTCGCCAAGCACGACACGGAGGTAACAGGTTCGGGCAACCGTTGACACACGCGCACACATTAACACACATACACACACACTAGCGCTGTCTACCCTGCTGCCTACTCAATGCACGTCATGATATATTTATATCGGCCGTTCTCATTTTACTGTCCACCTGTCTAATACGGTATTTGACAACTGTTGAATTTGCCATATCCTGTATTTTATTATAAGAATATAGATACACAGACAATGTTTAGCGAAGAGAACAATAAATAAATTATACTGATTTTTAGAAAAATCTAGATAGATCTGTCTCTTTTTAAAACGCCTTTCATTCACTATGCATCAAGTATGGCGCTACTTGCGTGTGATGTCACATGCAAGTAAGTCTTCTCTGTCTAAACTTGAATGCAATGCTTGAATAGCAGCCATCCTTTTTCTAGAAGTGCACTCAGTCTCAGTGCCGTGTCGTTTTCATAAAAAAAAAAGTGAAACGGTAATTAGACGAGTGCACAGCAAAATGAGAATGACCGAAATAAGGCCGTTTTCCTTAAAATTTTGTACGATGCTTGGTGCGCGAGTCCGACCCGCAATCTGAAAGAAAGAAAAACATACAAGCAAAAAAATCACCAAATAAATTATTAGGACTTCCGTTGGAACCATCTCTCAACCACTCTGTCGGATTTTTAATTGTTTATATTTACGGTAAAGAAAAAAGGTAGTATGAAAATACTTCACTCAAATAACCCTTTCTTTGACAGCTGGAGAAAATAAGAGCTAAAGAGGAAGTGGACGTGATAGGGGAGAAGGTGGGGGAGTGGGGCACGGGGGAGGGGGAGTGGACCGACGAACAGCGCACGCGCAAGCCCACGGAGTTTGAGAAGGAAAACCCAAACATACTGCTGCTAGACAAGGACGGACAATTTGAGAACATGTAAACACTAGGCGTTATTTTTTTTAACTATAGGATTCCGTTTATAGGGTAAAGTCCAGTTCTTCAATATCTACAGGCAAACGTTCGTACGGTATACGCCATATTAAGATTAACGTATTTTAAAAGTAATTGTTAAAAATAATATACTCGTTACTCATGTATCAGCAGTCGAGGTATGCCTGACTGTTTCGAACCAATCCGTGGTTCGTTATCAAGGTCAGTTCGAACGGGAAGCTAACCGTAAACAATGCGGCTACTTGGCGTGTGTGCCATACATGTCGGACACACCTCGACTATTGATACGTGAGTGGCTCGTGTATTTTATTTTAATAATTATGTCTGTCCCAAGTTATTTTTGAATGGCTTTCCAAAGCTGTCCTAATTGACAGGTTTAATTTTGTGTCGATACTTTGTATGGGAATTGACAATCTTGACATGCTACCTATAACAATATACATAAATAAGGCAATGAGGGTCTCTGTGGCGGACTGGCGGTAGTATCATGAGTTCCGTTTGTCAACTTTGACATTTATGTCAAGTTTTTGATTGGTTAAATAGCTAAATGAGACTGGATTCGCGCTGTCATCGTTCATCCACCATTATCTCTCATATTTCGTTTTCTAGATTTTTTTTTACCGTACAACGACAAAACCTACTAGACACTGGCAAAATTGTCCTCCAATGGACAGAGCCATAAGTACTAAAAAAAAAAAAACTAAATAAGACAATTGCAAGCAAGATAATAACGTCAGACGGAGCTCTCGAAACTAACGCCATCTAGCGATATTTCGTTTGTCAATAAACCCTCATTTAACCTTTTGAACGCCAGTGGTGATTGAAGTTGTCAATTGTTGTTGTTGCCTTTTGACATTATAGTGGCGTGTAAGTAGATATCCCTTTATGCTACAGTGGCGTTCAAAGGGTAGAAAATATAAGTGTAAAAGGGTCGTTCTTTTTTAACCTAGAAAGTTTTTTCCCCACACTAATACCATTTTAAATTTATACACTACAAGTAATTGGTTAAAGATTTTTTTTCCAATTTTTAATTGCTATTTTGATGTATTGTACAGTCACCAGCATTAATGTCTGCCACAGAGGAGCGTGCAAAAATATCTGACACGTCCTTCCGGCCCTAGAAATAAAGTCGTATCAGGTATTTATGCACGCTTGTTGTGTCAGATATTGGTGCTGGTGACTGTACTACCTACTTATTAAAACTCACAACGTGTTTTTTAACGCGGTATAGAAGCCCTTGTTTCCCACTGGGCCTAGGGCCCTCATGCTTTGGGGGAGGGGGTCCCGCTACCCTAAATATCTCAGAGCCCCTATAGGTTCAAGATTGCCATGGCTTGGCGGTATCCCAAAATATACCAAAGTTAATTTTAAAGTTACTTTTGTAGGTTAAAAAGAACAACCCAAAACCGCTTTCTTTCTTTCACCCTGGAGGTCTACAAAGAGAAAAGCCCCAATTTAGATGGCAAAGTTTTCGGGAACGTTTTTTTATGCATGACAAGTAAGAAACAGTCATTTGGTAAAAATCCTGGATTATATCGTGAAAATATAGTGTTACAAAAATACCCCAAAAGCGGAAATGGAGGTCAATGGTTCCTTGTAAAATCCGTTGATGAATGGGAACAAGAGCTTGGCTGGACCACTGGAATAATGCATAGGCTATTTTTTATCTCCTTATTCCCACGGGATGCATGTAAAATCTCAGAAAACTTAACTACTAAGTAGAGTCATGAAATTTTGCATCGATGTTCTTCAAACAGCGAATTACGATTCGGTAAAAATGCTTATTAAGATGACAATCAATTTTGCCAGTTTTTTTTGGGTAGCTTTGTAGCACGTTTTCGAATCGATCCTGTTATAGTACCCAGTTTTATGGCGTGTATACTTGTTATATTCCAAGTACTGTACCCATTTTGATCTCTGCACTTGGTTTTAGGTTTTTTAGCAATTCATGTCAGTATGTTTGTTTATGTAACTCGGGGTACGCTTTTATTGAGGCAGCTGGCACTTTTAAGCCCGGTTTAGACATTCAAGAAAAATCTTCCAAGTTGCATTACGTTGTCAGGCTGTAAAGCCAACGAATTAGTAGTGGTCAATCGAGCGTCGCGATGTAACGTAACTTGCACGATTTTTCTTGCAGGTCTGAACTAGGCTTTAGCATCGACCAATCACAGTTTAAAACTTAGTGAGTCCTGGGTTAAGAAAGTGGCTATGAATAAATTAATTAATCATTAGGTACTCATTTCACTAGGATTGGAAACGGACTTCTTCCAGGTAGCCTTTTCAGAAATTCGCATCTTACGTCCTCCTCTCTATTGTTAAATAAATACTATTAGCGTAAGCGGGAAGCCACAAAACGAATTTCGAAAATCGGACTTCGTAGTAAAGACATCAGCATTGCTCTTGTAATGCAATTGGTCGCTTCCAAGTATTCGAATCGCCTCAATAGAAGCGTACCTTTAATCAGTAAATTGGATCATTCCTTGAAGCGACGGCTGTGTCGAGTTAGTTCTAACCTAATTGGATGTTTGTAATAGAATTGCCAATTAGATTTCATCCGTTGTACAACGATGTTGTTGTCGATTTTTGTTCTTACGAATTAGTTACGTTAATAAAGTGTTACATAACGTACTTTGTCTTTTCATTTTGACCATGTAACCCATCTTTCTCCACTTCCTCACAACCACTAAAGGCACTATACAGACTCGTGTGTGTGACATCTTGATTTATGAAATGAAAACATATCTGCGCGACACCGTCGCACAGACGTAAACTATCTTGTACTTGCGTTGTAGCGAAGTAAAGGGGTACTGGTGTGATTCGAGCGTTTGAGCCACTTTAGTGCATACATTTGTTGAATGAAATGGCAGATTATTTTTCGTTTATCTGGTAGAAGTACCTCTTACTGGGTGTCCACTTTCTGGAAAGTCAGGGAAGCTAAAGGTGGTCAGGAAAGTTTGCTAGAAATCCAAAAAGTCAGGGAAAAACTTGGTTTCCCAAAACTTAAGCTCGATATTTTGACACCAGTCGTTCCAGTTCTGGGCGACGTACGAAAAAGTGAGCACGTTCGGTGTGCAGTGAATTCCCATCATCGGGTCTAGCAACCAACCAATCATAGCGCAATTGATTATGAAACGGTTCTACCCTGACTTCATTCAGTTTCCTCGACAGCTGGGGATGCGTAGTCCAAAAACTACAAAATAAAAGCACAGAATGTGAACTAGTCAGATTGTTTATTATGTTTAAGGGTCGTTATAATTTCCATTCAGATGCGAGCGGTGCCTATTAAACACGCATACATTCGCAAAACACTATACTGATAGCACTATGTAAAACCTATGTCCCATAAAACTTATGTATCTGTATTATAAACATACAAAATAGATTAGGTTATAAAATATTGAATGTGTATAATGTAGTATTAATAACAAAAGCTATATTACTGTAATAAGAGGCATGCAGAGGTAGATCGGTACGTATATAATAAAAATAGCACTATTTCAAAACTTTGTATATGGTAAAAATCCTGTACTACAGTATCGAGATGACAAACACTCGGTGGCGCCACTATCTATGTGAAAACGTGGCATTTGTTTATAAAATTAGTTCCATTTTTAACCACCATGTATTTATAATTTTCTCGAACACTGCACTAAGATTTGTAAGAACAGCAATTAAATTTCTATTTACAAATAGCAAGTTTACGCACAAAATATATCCTGTCCTCTTTACACCGAGCAAGCCGCCTCTCACTCACACCTTAGCCTAGGGACCCATCGTAAGAGAGACAAGATGTTGGGAAACTTGAACTTTTTGCTTTATGGTAATGAGTTATCTAGATTTAGGTTAGCAACCACTTCTGCCGATGGCTCCTGACAGCAACAAGCATTTGTTGTGTTTGATGACTCATCAATCATGAGTTTTTATAGATGTAGTTTCTAAACAGGGCCGAAGGGGTTACAGCAGCGTGTTTGTTGCACAACAATCAAAAGAAAATTCGTTCGAAATAGGGCAGTAAAAAAAAAGTAAATGGATAAAATAGGAACTAAGAGCAAAACTATTAAGACGAGGAGGAAATCTATTCGATTTTTCGATAAATTAGGACCAAGCATGTACGAATGAATAAGATGGCGCTACCCGCAAAACTCAACTTAACCCGAAAAAGATTTTTTCACACCTCTCATTCAGAAAAGTAACTTCCCTGACGAGAGGGATCAAAGTGCAACTTTTCTGTTCAAGGCCTTTCTAAGTGCTTTTTTGTAAATGCAATTTTTTTAAGTCGCTAATTGTAAAACCACGCCATTTCTATGCTGGTTGCTCTTTAATTATATTTAGAATGGTTTATTTCAATTTTCGTCATACTCGGTATGAAAGACGAGTCGACGAGACGAGTTGTACGAGTCACTCGGGAGCAAAATTATTTTCATCTTGGGGGTTAGCACTTCAATCCCTCATTACGCTCAGGATTCTATTGTAGAATCCTTCGATACATTCTTTATTCAATGTACCGCCCTCGCCTTAAATACATCATTTTGCTCCCTCGTGACACAAACGACTATTAACAAAGAATTCGAAGTTCGAAACACGTCAGTGTAGTGTATTGGTAGTGATAGTTATTGGGTTTGTGTGAGTTGTGTGTTCTTACAGTGTGGAGGTGGAGCTGCACAAACACATTGGTTGTATATTATCATAAGACGTAGCTATCACAAGGTCGCGGGTGAGCAAATTGTAGTTCATTTAAAGCGCTCGACTTACAATGGATCCCACTCGTATACATAGAAACATGTTCTCAACACCGCTATGAACGCTTACGGCACCGCCACTATGTACAAATGCAACAATAGCATTTACAACATCAGGGAACATAAAATATAAATGCTAGTTTAGACATATTATGCAATTTTAGAAGCACTAAATGAAACGTACGCCAGATATTAAACTTACAACAAAATAGACCGGGCCAATGTTACACCTGCACTTCCTCCAAATTTCTATTTAAAAACTTAATAAATCAAAGACATTTTGTATTTCTTAATCTTATTCTATGGGTCCTATACGAGTCAATGTGCAGCTGTAAAGGTAGTACCTTTAATTTTAGTTTTTTCAATACATTGCCTCATAACTGGACACTTCACATTTCGACTTATATGTTATCCAAAATATTTCACTTAAATTAACACAGATTAGGATTAGCATGCTTGATACCCGGTCTAAGTCCAGTTCAGAATCAAGCCAGATAAAAAAAAGACGAATAAAAAAACAAAAACACAAAAAATATTCACAAAAATCAATACAAAATATTCAGGTAATTTTACCTAGTTTAAAAAATACAACAAAATCGTAACACTGTAATAAGTTACAGTTTTAGTAGATTGTAAAAAATCTACTACCTCCGACAGCCAATTGATGTTTTCATTTAAGTATAATTACATTTAAATTTATATTTCGAATATACAAAAAAAAAAAACAGCGTACCCACTGATAGCACATAACGTTTCTGAAGGAACAGCCTTCGCTGTCGCCTTGACTCTGAACATGGTTGAACTCATTCACTCTTATTATAAATTTTAAAAGACAGATTTTGGAAACTGTACACAGATTGGGTATTGGGGTAGTATTATGATACCATCCGATTTGCGGGATGCTTATCGCTTACATAATCAAGTTATAATAACACGTCCGTAAAATAGAACCACAATACCCTGTGCTCGACTAACCTAACAACTAAAAGCTAGGGACAAAATGGTCGCAAAGATCACAACGGCGGTTATTCTCACAATAATTCATATCCGCAACAAGCGGTGCTATCTAACGGCAACGACTGATAAACTCAGCCTGTATATCATCATGCCAAATATCACAATATTGTCACCTTTGCAACGAAAATTACATCAAAATGGAATATGTTTCGATTATTACATGGATATAGAAGGTTGAATAAGTACATATTATATTGTATGAATGAAAGCCTCTGCAGAGGTTTGCGGCTCCCGCCGCTTGATTCAGGCAAGTTAATGCTTTTTGCAGTGCGATGGAGTCCAATTCGGTGTACGACGAAGATAGGGGTCGCAGTGCACCGAATTGCACCTGATGCATGCACTATTGGTTTGGCTGTCTCAAGCTTGCACTGTGCTGACAGCATTGGAACCTAGTGGCGCCACGAGGCAGCCACAACTCCAAAAGGGGGAACCAATTTAGCACACTTTAGACCGCGCCCCGATGCTCGATGGGCAAAGGGGACACATCTTTTTATAATTTCGAAAGCATGGCGTCAATTCTAAACTCGCTCATGCCATATGTCCGTCTCTACTCTGCTCAATTCAGGATTCTGTCGCATAACTGCCTTCTACCCCCTGTAGATGACTGGGACGCCATTTGCATTTTGTCTTTGTTCAGTTTCTTGTCGAAGCCTATGATTGTCTTTAGCTGTACCATATATTTTTTTTACATATCTGACTCATTTTCGGATATATTCCTGACTCCCTATAAGTCGACTTCAAGTTCAACGAACTTATAATACCTAACAGTCTTTGGATACTTTTATCACTAAGACTCCTCTCCTCAACTTGTAAATAATTCTCTCCAAAATATATTTCGGAGCATTTTTTTTTCTTTTTATACTTTATATCAACATTTCAATTCAGAATCTTGTTTCAATAAGTAAATGTGTCGAGATTTTATCTTTGTGGATCTACACCGATGATGGCAATTTTGTAGTTTTTTTTTTTCATTGGGAATTATTTTTGTCGCAGGCGGTGGAGCGCGGTCGCATCCATCGTTAAGCTAGAAGCTTACCAACAGCAGATCAAAATACATTTGATTTATAAATAGATTCCTCATGAAAATATATTCTCTATGTCTTAGTCATAGAGTATACTTTCCACCGGCCGCGTTCCACCAGACGCCTGCATCCAGGTCTGTTTCGTACCAACATAGTTCTCGCATCGTTTCCGCGCCGCGACGTCGGTCGCTGACCGTCGAACGATGCCCAGAACACTGACTATTACCTGCTCTAACGGGCCCTGACAATCGAATTGCCAAATTGATAGCGCAACAAACTTTGTACGCGTTCTACCTATAAATTCGACAGGTCGACCATTACGCTAATAGTCATAATCACCTCGTGTTGTATCGTAAAATTTACAAACATCATTTATTTCTTCATAAATAACATTACCTTTGTACTCACTCGTTACGGTCATACTCTACGCTTAATTCTAAATATACATAAAAATATCACAGCACTATCGATTCACTTAAGCTATCCCGCGGCGCTTGGCGCCCGGCTCTCACAATACAAATAAAAGGAATCGAGAATAAACAAGCGACGCCGCACCGGTGCCACAGCAAATGCCTTCTTACAACCCATTTTTAGGCCGCATCTGGAGAACAGGCCTCAGAAATCTTATTCCCTCTGGCGTTAGTTAGTCTTGCTTTTTCCATAGATGGTCAGATTAGAAAATGTCGCTCTCTTTGTATGTTTGTAAAGTTAAGTTATGAAGACTCGAATGAGCATTGAGCCAATACGGTTTATGGGTACCTATTTTTTTATGTTTTATAAATTAAAACTTATTAATGCCTGTTATCGATTAGAGAAACAATTTTTAAGCTACCATTACATGAAATAACTAAGCTCAATGTTATAAAGGTTTAAAATTCAAGATTAGACAGGGAAGGACATTCTTGCATGTGACGTCACACGCAAGTAGCGCCATACTTGCTGCATAGAGAAAAGCGTTCGAGAAAGGGACAGGTATATCGATTCTTCAAAAAATCACTATAAATCCAATTTTTAACCCATTTAAGTTTTTTCTCCGTTAAGCACTGCCTGTATATTTATATTTTTATAATAATATATAAAACTTGGTTAATTCAGGACTTGTCAAATACTGTATTATTTAAAATGTTTCTAGATAAATCGATATTTTAATCTTTGCTGGTTAGGCATAGTAACGATATACGCCACAGCAATCAATAGCTGTATTTTAGTATAAGGCGTGATATAAAATCCATCCCCCAAGCGACCGGTGGCGGCGTTATGTCAAGCATAATAATAATAAAAGTGCCGCAAAAATAACCAAATATTTACAAAGCTTTTGTTCAGTAAGTCTACTACTCTCTCACATTCCGGGAAGTATATGCACCAATCGTAAGCGGGCGCCATTTTAACCCCCTTACTCATAAAACTTAACAAGCCTATGTTAACTAACAAATGCTTTGTCCCTTTCTAACAAATACAAATGTCGAAGTGACTGATAAGGACAAACGAATTTTAGCGGCATCTTAACTAAAATAGGTTTGATTGTCGTTTATGAATAAGGGGTAAATGTTTAGCAACAACTAATTAGGTTTTGTTGGATTCGTGAGAGAATGTTGTAAGACTTAAAATCGATCAACTAATAGGACAACTGTATTTTCGTTCGTAACGCGAGCCACACCAGCTCGTCTATAATCTGGATTATCCATGCTCTTACTAAATTGCGACTACAAAATCATAACTGTCTTCAAAAAAGTTCAAATCGACACGCTTACGCCGTCGTGTACGACAAAATGGCACAAATACACTACAGAATACATATAGTTTTCGGTAATTTCAGTTTTTTTTTTTTGCTTTTTTTTCTGTTTATATATAAGTAGACATAAAAAGGAAAACTTAACTAAATGAGGTAGCATTATTATGAATATGATAAAAAAAAAGTTTTATTCTAGCGTTTGGTGGGACACAATGTTTATATATATGTATATATCAACAGTTACATTAAATATTCCTATGAGTTACTGAGGTATATAGTCGTTTCTGGTTGAGGTAGCTGCGATGCGGAGAGGCGGTCGAAGAGGTTTCTTCTCGGCTTTTTCGCCTTCTTCATATTAATCGCTATCATCATCATCATCATCACCTTCGACCGCCGCTCTGCTATTACTAACAGTATTAATTCTATGAAACGGATAACTTGATATAAAAGCATGTGGATATTGGCGTATTGAAACAAAGCTCGCCTTTGTAGAAGTGTCGACATCCACAAATATTTTCTTCACAGAGCTACAGAATTAATAGGAAAAAACATTTTACCAAGGATTCCCAATCTTTTTTATGTCACTCTGTTTCTTGTTGTTACTTTTTTGGGACGCCCTTTTAAATGAAGCTTTATACGAGTACACGAATGTAGACGACTTAAGTGTACCGCTTCGCGGTGCTCCTGCTCCTAGGTAAGTGGAACGCTATAGGGCGTCGCGATATACAGATTGAGAATCCCTGTTTTTACAGGATTAATTTGTGTACCCAATATGGCTATATTATAAAAGAGTTTTATGGTAGGGCGAGCTTTGCTATGCCATAAGAATAAAGACTATCCGACGCGGATTTCCAGCCTCTATCACCAACTCATGTTTTAAAACGGCGCGTGACGTTCATGACACTGCTTTGGGGGGAGGGGCATCCATTCCTCAAGTAACGACTGAAGGGGATTTCGAAAAAAAAAATACCAAAGGAGACTGTTTCGTCATATAACGTGTTTACCGCCCATCCGTGTTAGTAAAAGTAGGGAAAAATGGAGGAGAGGGGAAGCGATGAAACCCTCGAAAGTTCACCAGAGATAGGGTAAATAAAAATAAAGTGGTTTTTATGGGTTCTCGTCTAAGCGTCAGTGTCTGTGACTGTCCTCGTCGATATCACCCTTCTGTTTCTTTTACATATAACTGAGCCGCGACTGTCCCCTATCTCTCCTGCTGCAAAGTGCAGTGACGCCAAAGGTCATCGTGATTCAGTCGAAAAAGTCACTGTACGAGTACACTGCGCTTTCCAACCCGCTTGTTGAGCGTGGCGAGTAACCCCTCCCCCCTTCAGTGGACGTCCTACGGCTGATGATGCACACCGGCCACCTAGTCTTTACTCCCACGGCTACTATTTAAAATATATCTGTGTTCATGACCGCAAGTCGACTATCGGTTTCATAGCCATACGGATCCTGGTATTTGGTAACGATACGGGGCTCCCATTTGATCGGTTCCGGCTGCTCGAGTACGTACCCATACTGCTGGTAGGGCTGGTCCTTTATGGTTAGCAGTGGGTCGATGTGGGGGAGGATGTGGTCGTCGAGGTGGAGGAGACGGCCGCAGTCCGCGACCGTGAAGTCTGGGCCGTATTCAAGAGGGATGCCCGCTGCTTCCAGCTGTTGCGGCTCTGGGTCCATATTGTTGGTAACTGTTTAGTAAAGCTTTGCATACATGGTCGGTGACATATGACATTTCGTCATTAGTTCATTACTTAAAAAAAACTCGTGACTCAAAATAGATATTTTTTCTGAGTGAACTTTATAAACATTACGTCAAGGTTCAATTTTGTTGACATATTGATTTTAGATACGAGATTTTTCCAAAGTAGTGACGATTTGTTGACTTGTCACATTTCGGTGTAAATATGAGACGTGCACCCGAGCATAAGGTATTTGACAAATCCCGAGTTTGCCATTTTGTATTGTATGTAAGTAATACGATAATATTATAAAAATATGAATTCTGTTTTTTTTTTTATCACTTTTTTAATTTGATACTTTTTTGATGCTGTTATGAAAATGGTAGCTCAAAAGTGTCATGACAAATATATATTTAAAATGGGCTAATAAATCTAAATATATTTTTTTTCAAAAATTTTGAAATATTATATTATATACCCTATGTCACTCCAAAAGTTTTGACGAATTAATAGATCATATGTTGAACACTGTCCAGCCATTTCGGCTACAGAGAGAAACAAAAACAAACATACACACCATATATACAATGTTCGAAAACGTCAGGTTAAAGAAAGAATAAAATAAACATGATCATCCATAAAAAATACTCACCCGAAACAAATGTAGCAGAAGGGGCCAACACAAACTCGGTGACACTGCCAGGCGCGATAGACGGGTTGATGCTATCTAAATCAATGGCTTCGTTGGCCGGCTCCAGCAACATATAAGATTCCTTGATATCTTCTTCACTCGCCATGGCGTTCTCTCGCGACTCTCTATCACTAAGTTCCTTCGAGATCATCTCCAAGTCGGTCATAACATCCGTTTCAACAGCATTCTTAAGCGTGCCAGTGTTGTTAGTAACGTTTTCTTTACTACCGGCGTTATGCGGTTTCGGATTCGATTTTTTTATCGTTTTCGGATCGATTTTGTGCATCTTCAACAGATGCTTGTACCAGTTGGAGTATTGTGTGAATGTTTTCGTGCAAACAGTGCACTTGTAGGGGCGTTGACCCGTATGCACGTTATGATGCTGCTTAAGTTTGTATTCGGTAGTGAAACCCTTGCTGCAGTATGAGCATTGGTAGTTTTTGACGTCTGCGTGTATTTTGGAGTGTTCTTTGAGACGGCTTTTTGCGTTGTAGAGGTTACCGCACACTTTGCATATGTGGATGACTGTTTCGAAATGCTGCGGGACGTGTTTCATGAGCAAGTATTTTTCGCCGTAGATCTTGGCGCAGATGGGGCATGCGAATGTTTTCTTCTTGTGCACGTCGAGGTGTTTTTCGGCGGCGGTGCGGGAGTAGAACTGGAGGCCGCAGAGACGGCACCAGTGGTCCATGGAGGCGTCGTGCTGCTTTTGGTGGTGGAGGATCAGTTCCTTTGGTGTTTCGAAGCTGTAAAAAAAAATTGGATTTGTTCATAGCAGCGACATAGTTTACTTAAATGCGAGCAATCGCTACATTATATTTATCATATTGAAAATAGGTCACAGGCATAGTGACTGCTATCAACCTCAATTTCATCATCATCATCATCAAAAATTACATGCTTCATTCTCTTTTGTTTCTGTTAACTACGTAGTCTCTGAATAAGTCTCCATAGTAAGTTTTGAATAACAGTAGACGATCAGAACTTGAAAAGATCTTCACCGGTCTGATAATAGAATGAAATGTAGTTCGTCCAGGTAAACAATAGCAAACCCAACATCTACATATTCTATAGGTTTTATACTTGAAGTCAATATAAAATTTTCTTATTATCTTGATGATGCAACAATTTTTTTTATTAAAAATTTTTTTTTTTAAATAATTAAGAATAGCCTGTCCAGGACTTTTTTGCAAATCCATTTCTAATATATTTCCTAACATACTAAATTTATTATAAAATAGCTTTCATTCTGTTATCAGACCGGTGAAGATCTTTTCAAGTTCAGATCTTAGACCACAAGGTTTCTTGACATATCGCTACGGGCTGTTAATATAAACTGCCTCTTTTTCCTCAACTCTGTACCATTTGGTCCTTCGAACCGGATGCACCATCAAGTATGACCATAATTATTAATTATATATTTCATATTTTTCATCTTTTTGAAGAAAAGTACAACTAAACATGAAGTAAACAAGCCCGGACATAACCAAAATAAAAAACACCTTTTGAATAAATTTTACTTACCTCATTGAATTTTAATGAACTAAAATAAATTCCCAACCCTTTGTTCAGCCAAACCACGGTATCACAGTAATTTTGTATTATAAATTAATACGTTATAGGTTTGATTTTTGTCACAATGTCGCGATGAAATTTCAAAACGTCGAGCCTCAGAGCCAGCAAAGTTCCGGACGATAGGTGGCGCTGGTGTCGTGCACAGAGCCAATACTGAGCGGCAAAAAATCTGGCCCGCAAATGTATGCAGAATAGGTAATTTTGTATGAAGCGTGTACCAAATTTTGTGCTGCTGAGTATATTTTACAATTAAAAAAAAATGAGGGCTACTTGACAGACGAAATATCACTAGATGACGTTAGTGTCGTGAGGTCCATCTGACGTTGCGGTCTTGCTTGCAGTTTGTTCATTTAGTTATTTAACTCATTTTACAGTGGGCAATGAAGTAGTGAGCAGTGGGTAGTGGGTAGAGGGCAATGAAGTAGTGGGCAGTGGGTAGAGGGCAATGAAGTAGTGAGCAGTGGGTAGTGGGCAATAGGTAATGAAGTAGTGACCAGTGGGTAGTGGGTAATGAAGTAGTGGGCAGTGGGTAGAGGGCAATGAAGTAGTGAGCAGTGGGTAGTGGGTAATGAAGTAGTGGGCAGTGGGTAGAGGGCAATGAAGTAGTGAGCAGTGGGTAGTGGGCAATAGGTAATGAAGTAGTGACCAGTGGGTAGTGGGTAATGAAGTAGTGGGCAGTGGGTAGTGGGTAATGAAGTAGTGAGCAGTGGGTAGTGGGCAATAGGTAATGAAGTAGTGACCAGTGGGTAGTGGGTAATGAAGTAGTGGGCAGTGGGTAGAGGGCTATGAAGTGGTGGGTAGTGGGTAGAGGGCTATGAAGTGGTGGGTAGTGGGTAGCGGGTAATGAAGTAGTAGGCAGTGGGTAGTGGGTAATGAAGTGGTGGGCAGTGGGTAGTGGGTAGCGGGTAATGAAGTAGTGAGCAGTGGGTAGTGGGCAGTCACTCACACATCCCCGCAGCCGGGCTGCGAGCACATGATGACGCAGATGCCGTGTGCGGTGCGCTGGTGCTCGCGGTAGCGGAACTCGCTCGCGAACGTCGTGCTGCAGCGCGGGCAGCAGCGGGGCTTGACCACGCGCCCCACCGCGCACGCGCCGCCGAACGCCGCCGCGTGCGACACCAGCCGCGCCAGCCGGCTGAACGTACGCTCGCATGATTCGCACCTGCAACGGAGGACGTTTACTACACTAAGGGGCTGTTTTGTCTCTATTTGTACTGTTCGAATAGACGGAGACGGCATCACATTTAACCGTCAGTTAAGACTAATCAATGGATGGTGAAACAGCCCATAAAAGGCCTGTACTGACTTTGATTAGTGATTAGTGCAGGTGCTTAGTGATTAAGAGAAAACACCTGCGTAGTAAAGTGATTAGAAGCTTGTTCTGTTTTTTGCGAGTGGACTGCGAGTAGCCTCGTCCCGCGCGCCTCCCTACCCCCTTACTCGCTACGTGCCTGCCACTAAACACGTCTGGACAGCAGTTGTTAGGGTTTAGTGTTTAGTTAGCCACTAAACAGAATTGGCTACTACTCGCACTACACACCTGCATTAATCAGTCGCACCTGCTAATCACCTGCACTCGCACTAATCAAAGTGAATGATGGTCATCTGGCCTAACATCTGGTAGCATGGTGAACGGTTGTGTTGCTCTGAAGATGAGCTCTGGTTGAGTTAAAAACGCGGCAGTGTAGTGTGGTGATGGTAAGAATTGTGTGATTTACGTATGTTTTTAGCGTGGAGGTGGAAGAACTGCCTGCACACGCATATCTTGCATAAACGTAACTATCATAAGGTCACGGTTGAGCATAGTAACAGTGGCGAAGCGTCCATAAAACTCTATTCCCACCGGCTTGCCCAATATTTACAAAATAGAACAACAAGACATATACAGACTTTATGAAAGATGTAAGCGATCTTTGCTTTGGCTATACCACGGAAATATCTGACGCCACGCCACTGCAAAGTATTTTTTTCAGTTCATTGATATGGACATCTGCATAGTAACGCCTGATTCAATAAATTACATAACAATTATTTACGTAAGCATGCCCCCCCCCCCCCCATGATTACTCGTTAGAACTTTGCTTGCTGGCAAGGAAGTCAAAAACTACTAAAATTCTACTTAGGTAATATTTGAATGAGCCCTAGCTTAAAACCCCATTTAGTTAAGACGATGCACGAATGATGCGAGTTGTGTTACATTACGTCCTTTGGAGAGACAATGAATTCAGTTGATAAAAAATACTGCAATGTAGTGAAACTGAGTTGCATGTTCTCACATTGCCTAAATCGGGCTTAACCCTTTCGAACCCAGCCAAGTATGAAAAGAATTACGTGGACTTTATGTACAATTCATGTCAAGTTCAAAATTCAAATGTAATTAACCCGCACGATCGTAACTGCTGGGTTCGAAAGGGCTCTAAGTGTGCAAAATACTCACTTGAACCTATTCTTATTGATGTGCTCATAGCAGTGCCGACCAAACAGAGAATACTTGTCAAACATGCGGGAGCACATTATACAGCTGTACACAACCTCTTTCTCTGGGTGATCATGGTTGAAATGCAAATCAATCTCAGCTCGGTTCTTGAATATAGTTTTACAGACGACACAGAATATCCCACCAATCAAATCTATGGAACTGTCTTCTGATTTCTCGGATTCAGATTCTGATTCATCTGAATCATTTGTATCGTTAAGTACATCGCCAAAGTGTATAGTGAGATGTTCGACGGCGTCAGCTTTGTTTTCTGCCTGCTCACTGCATATTGGGCAGGTGTAGACCGACAAGGAGTGTTCGTCGATGTGCTTCTCGCAGGCGTCTACGCAGTGCACTTTCTCGTTACATGTCTGGCAGGGGAATGGTGGCTTGTCATTCATGTGGATGATTTTGTGCAACTGCAGCTCCCGTTTGGTTGGGAATCTGTGAATAAATGATCAAGGTTGGCGAAGTGTTTTTCATTTAATAAACTATCATGGGATCATGATGGGGAGATTGACACAATAATAGTATGAACCAGTGGCGGCTGTACCTTAAGTGCGCTCGTGCGCTGAACCACCAATCCAAAAGATTAAAAAAATACAAAACATAACTTCATCTTTATTTTTAAATTAACTTAATTAGTATTTATTTTTTAAACGTACAAAAACCTAAATAAAATTTCCAATTATGACGAAGCAATTTAAGCGCTTTGCTAAACTATTAAGAGTTATTTTCCCTTTAAAGAAGAGAGGACTGCCAATATAACTTGTATGAGGCACGAGCTTATACGCCTGACGCGTGAGACAAAAGATAGTTCATAGAAATGAGCAATGAGTCTGTAGTCTGTTCTCGTGCGCCGCACGCGCGAACCGACGATTACCGAGAGCACCCGATGTTTGACGAAATTCGGCGGCCGGAGACCTCTCGTTATTAGTATAGTTTCGATGTATCTGTGACGCGTTAATTATTGTTTGTTTATGTTAATTAATTGTTTTTTATTTTTGTTTTGGTTCTTTTCTATACTGTTTGTACTGTGTGTGTGGTGTGAGTGAAGATGAGCGTGATTTGTTTTGGTTCTTTTCTATACTGTGTGTGGTGTCAGTGAATATGAGCGTGAATGAAAATTATTGTTTTATTGCAATTTCTAATCTTAATACTTAGTGAGCAAGTAAAGCGCACCACCAGTTCGATGACCCAACAGCCGCCACTGGTATGAACTATATATACTCGCCACAGATCGCGGGTGAGCAAATAGGAATTGTTTATAGTTCATTGATATGTACCTGCGCAAAGTAACGTCAGATTCAATAAATTACAATTAATATATGTAAAAGAAAATAAAACTGGAAAAAACCGGCCAAGTGCGAGACGGCCTCGCGCGCGAAGGGTTCCGTACCATTAATCCAAAACATTAAGTTTGTTGTATGGGAGCCAATGATATTTCATAGTATATATATGTTACGTTAATTCCTATAGTTTGGCTAATGAAAGCTGAACCCAGCTATTATTTGAGTGGCAAAATTATTCAAATGTCATGGGCAATCAGATCAAAGAGTATAAGAAAACAGACACTTGAGCTTGTACTATTATCTATTCTGTGACTTGTTGAGTTTAGACCTTTGTGTGTTAAAATAAGAGTTTTTTTGGAAATTTACTGCTGAAACATGGGCGAAACAATCAAAAGTGGTGAGCCACAGATTATTTTAACCATAAATTGAAAATACAAACTGAAATATAGATAAATAAATAAATAAATAAATTCATGGGACATTTTGACACCAATTGACCTAGTCCCAAACTAAGCAAAGCTTGTACTATGGATACTAGGCAACGGATAAACATACTTATATAGATAAATACATACTTAAATACATATTAAACATCCAAGACCGAGAAAAACATCCGTGTTATTCACACAAATATCTGCCCCGGCCGGGATTCGAACCCAGGACCTCAAACTTCGTAGTCAGAACCCAGCCCCCACTGCTAAGCGGCTAAATAAGAAACAAACAAGCTGAGACATGCATAGGGGAAATTCGTGTCTGTACCGTGACCAGCAGTGGTGTAGCAGTATAGCACGCGGTACGGAATACCGAGGACCTGGGTTCGATTCCCAGTGCTGGTCTTATTTTTCTGGTTTTTCTATGCATCTATATTTCAGTTTGTATTTTCAATTTAGGTTTTACGGGAAGTAAAAATTTGGAATTGAAATAAAAAATACAAAAAGATTCCAAAAAAACAATCTTATTTTAACCATGATTAGAAGCAGATTAGATTATGGCAGTTTCTTGTTTGGATCATGTGCAAACTCGCACTTGAATAAGTTGGACATTGTCCAGAATCATGCTTTGCGTATATGTGGAGGGTTTATTCGGAGCACTCCAATTCATGTGATGCAGAACGAACTCTGTTTGCCACCTCTTTCAGTCCGCAGACAGTTTTTGGCATCACGTTACTGGCTCAGAGTTGGTTCTGTATCGAGCGATGAAACTATTGAACTCCTGCAGCAGTTGTCTGGGCAGTGCGAACTCAGTTATTGGACCAACAAAGCAAAGCCAATGCTTGTCGCGGTGAACAAATTTTTTTAGAGAGGTAGATATGCATAGAGCTCCCATATTGGATATGTATACAATTGGTATATGGGTATCATATATTGACATTCAGGCTTGTGTTAAATGTTTTGTAGATAGCGTAAGCAAACCAAAACGAAGTGTACCAATTGATTGCCTTAAGAATAATGTCATCCAAATGATGGTTCAAGAATATGACGGATTTTATAAGTTGTTTACAGATGGATCCAAGAGTATGGGGGTTGGGGCTGCATTTTTTGATCCACAGTTGAACATCTCTAAGCAATTTAATTTGGATTCTAGAATCTGTATAATGAGAGCAGAGCTAATTGCCATATATGAAGCTCTTTTATATGCTCAGACTATTGAAAAGAGCAAGGTAGTTGTACTTTCGGATTCGAGAAGTGCACTTCAACACCTGGCTCAGTGTGTCTCGGGTTCCCGAGGTATGCCGATAGCCTATGATGTCATAAAACTTATATATTTCTTGCAATGTAACCACACCCAAATTGTTTTGCAATGGATTCCATCTCATGTGGGGGTAGCTGGGGAATGAGCAGGCAGATAGGTTGGCTAGCCTGGCTATCACAGGGGGGATTGATCGTGTTTCTAAGCCATATGGTACTGAATTGGTGCAACTGGCTAAGGAGGAGTGCGTTTCCAAATGGCAGGAACTTTTTAGTGCAGCATTGTTGACAAAGGGCATTTGGTATGGTACCATGCAGAATAAGGTATTTAAAGTTCCCTGGTTTGATTGTGCCGGCCTGTCCAGGGGCCTTCTTGTGTCAGCACTACGTGTTCGATCAGGTCACATTCCACTTAATTGTTTTTTGCATTTGATGAGAGTTGTGCAATCACCTTTGTGTATGGGATGTAATAAGACTGAAGACCTTATTCACTTTCTTGTGGAATGTGATCAGAATAAGGAGATCAGAGTCAGGTATTTGGATGGTATGGGCTTGTTCAATGGAGGTGTAAATGTAATTCTCAGTCGACCGCTTTCAGAAGAAGCGATGCGAATTTACAGATTCATTGGACGGGCCTTTGCATCCAGAGAAGTGGTTTCAGTGCAAGGGAGAGTGTAATATTTGTCTGTAGTGTGGTGTATATATCTGAGGCTCCCCATGAGGCTGACATAGTCACATTTGGTGTGCTAAAGCCTCGTTAAAATATTAGAAGGAAAAAAAAAAAAAAAACCATGATAAGCAAATTCAAACAAAAAACCGGCCAAGCGCGTGTCGGACACGCTCAAACTAGGGTTCCATAGCCAATACGAAAAATTAAGTAATATTTTTCTAAGAATTTCGTATTTTATACGGAATCTTCCTTAGTTTAGGTATATTTTATACCTTTGGCTGCTATTTACCCTTAAACTACTAATAATTCTCAAGCAAACTTAGCCGTTATAGTTTCCTTGAAAGTTTGATATACTTACTACCATCCTAAATTTTTTCAAATTTTCCACCCACCGGTTTAGATTTTAGAGGGAGGGGAACGACGACGCTCGATTTTAATGATAATTTGCACTTTAAAGTTGAATATTTCGCAAACATATCGCTGAATCGAAAAATCGTCTGAGCAAACCCATGGTTTTAAAAGACCTATCCAACGATACCCCACACTATAGGGTTGGATAAGAAAAAAAAATCACCCCCACTTTAACGTTTATACCCTAAAAAAAAAATATTTTTTATTTTTTTACTGTACCATTTTGTCGGCATAGTTTACATATATATCCTTGCAAAATTACAGCATTCTATCATTGATAGTCCCTGCGCAAAGCCGCGGACGGACGGACCCACAGACAGACAGACGGACAGACAGACAGAGACAGACAGACAGATATACAGACCAGACAGACAGCGGAGTCTCAGTAATAGGGTTCCATTGGCAAACTTTGGGTACGGAACCCTAGAAAAGGCAGTCTGGTTTGCAAACATAATATATGTGGAAAATATATTTAAAAACCAATTCTCACAAATCACAATTCGCTTGGCAGCAACTAGTACATGAGTAAATTCAAAGATATAAACAATAAGGGATGTAAAAAAAAAATATGAAAAAAAAAAAATATGGTTTGTGTGCTTTGCCTACCCCTTTTGGGACTGATGTTTGTGTGTGTAGTTTAAAAAAAATAAGGAATAACTTATTAAAATGCAGAGCAATAAAACAATATAGCTGTCATTATAAACATGGAGCTGTCAAAGTTTCTTGTATCAGTACATATTGAGATATTTTGGAGTAATATTTCATAAGTGGGTACTTACCGTGTGTTGTTAAAGGTGATTGAAACAATAACAAAATTTGGCAAATCATGAGTTAGATGTTATGAGCAAACATAGCACTACAGGAGGCATTTAGCGGGCACATTTAGTTGGTAATGTGCCTAAATGATGATGATGATGGTATCCTGTTATCCCTCACTAGGGACATAGGGCTTGTAGAAGTTTTCCATTTGGCTCGATCTTGCCTAGGTATTTGTATAATATATTTATATAATATTAAATATTACTTGTTTTATTTAAAATAAATATAAATTGGCTTCGGTACAGTACCTATTAATAAGTAAGGAGTAAAAATACTAAGTATAAATACTTTCTTCAGACAACTGTTTTTTTTTTTACGCCTCCTCTAGTGCTATGTTTGGTTATGAGAGAGATGTTACGGTTTGTCTCGCTTTCAATCTTGCTATTTTACCAAGATGTATTTTGCCAATGTTGATGTAAAAACATTACCTACATTAGGAGACTGTTGCATTTATGTAATAACATTACAAACAATTAGTTAGTACTCACTCTGTTTGGCAGGTAGAGCACCGAAACTTGTGTAGAGCGATGATATGATCATTCAGGGTTGACACTTTGGAAAATTGTTTGTTGCAATATTCGCATCTGAAAAAAAATTGTATCATTTTTTATACAAAAAATTTAATTACAGTCATAATCATTTATAACAACATATTGGATGTAACAAAGAAAAAAAAGTTCCATAGCAACCTTCTATATTTAAATAACATGATTTTGGCTGAATTTTCATACCCTTCTTCATTAAAAAATAAAGCACTCATATAAGTAAGACATGTTTACTACCCTGGGCCTTAATTATTAGGGATGGGCCGAATTTGGCATATTCGGCAGGTATACCGAATATTCGTATTGGGCCATATATTCGGCTAAATCACCAAATGTTCAGCAAAGTGGTACTCAAACTTTTTACTGTGTTGAGTTGAGTGTTAAATGTGTTATTTTTATGAGGTATAGTGAGGTTTATGCTTTTGTTGACATTGTAGCTTTATTTCTAATAACAGCAAATAAAAATAATGGTTATTCATTAAAAACAAAATATAAGTATGTAGCTGTTGTGAAATTAAGCTACAGTGATCTTTATAATAAAATAATATGGTAATATAATCAAGTTGTTATTGTGAGAATTTTTTATTTTTATCAAGAGTTGCATGATTAAATTACAACATTTCAACAAAACATTAATCATATTTCTAGTTTCTAATTAGGAATAAATTATGCAGAATATTTGGTTTGGTAAAAGTTTTACTGAAAAATCGGCAGAATGTTTGTATTCGGTGAAACCCATGTTCGGCCCATCTCTATTAATTATGCACTGTTAAGATCAATTAAATATTTTTATTACACTAGCTTTATCCCGTGGCTTTTTTGCCTTTACCATATTTTTTTTTCCGGATAAAAAAAAGAATTGGATCACTATCCTGTGGCAATTTAAAAAAATTCATTCTTTGTGCATCTCTATTCAATAGCCTCATAAGTTGCCGCATACTTTATAAAGTACAAATCAATTGTAAGAATAATTAATATCCCATACAATTGCCAAAGAAATAATAGCAAAATTGGTAATGAAATGGTTCCACCATGGTACATGATTCAGTTTCCTCGCCTTGTATGTTAAAAGTGAATACTAACTTGAATCTGTCTTTGATGACATGGTTGGTATAGCAGTGGCCGCGGAAGCTCGGGTACCCGACAATATCCTTGTGGCATATAACGCATGTGTACACAATCTCCTCCGTCCCCAGATTGTGCTTATTGTAATGTGTATCATAATCCTTTTTATTTCTAAACGTCAAGTGGCAAAGGCTGCAGTAGATGCCACCGACTAAGTCAATAGTGGTTAACTTGAGGTTGGCCACCTGCAATGGCGATGGGGATGCCATGATGAGCTCGCTGTGATTCTATGTGTGATCCATTTACGGGTCTGTCTATGTTAAATGGATGTCAGTGCTACTATTGAAAACATCGTCACAACCTTTCTGAGCAGCTACATGATCCTTGTGTTGTTATACATCTGCAAATACAAAAAAACATCAATGCCAGCGCGACCTTGACGAAAGTAAAAGAAAAAGACGAATAAGTACTGAAAAACAAGAGAAGAAACGCCGGTTGTTAACTTTTTCGCTCCCATTCGACGTGACTTCGCATATAATGAAGCCGGTACTTGCATCGCGCGCCGCGACACCGATAAGGTTGCTCGGATCAGCCATTTAAAACCATATGCCTATTTTACGAAATATGAATGCATACTCACAAAATCGGAAAGGAACTTATAGATGAGCATCGGACAAGAGTCCTGCGGAAAGCTTTACATGATAACAGCCGAAATAAAAGTTAAACTCTATAAAATGTAACACCGGATAACACAGAACGCTAAGAAAACGTGTGGA
This sequence comes from Choristoneura fumiferana, assembly GCF_025370935.1. NCBI lineage: Eukaryota > Metazoa > Arthropoda > Insecta > Lepidoptera > Tortricidae > Choristoneura > Choristoneura fumiferana. The sequence goes on from NC_133484.1 coordinate 18,632,181, forward strand.
ATTTTGACAGTTGTGAAGAGTTTGTGATTTAGTAAAAATCGATAAAATTATCTATCGGAAGAAACTGTTTTTAGTGTGTCTGAAAAGCACTTCCAAATAGAAGAGGTTGTTAAAAATATGCCTCAAACAGTGTACTCGTTTTCTTTTTAATCCATTTTACTGCTATCAAAACGTTTCAACAAGATTTGTAGTCAAAAAAAAAGTTTGCGTTTAGTTCAGCACACCCATCAGTATCTCTCACTGAACACTTGTCTTGTCTGTCAAATCTTTAACTTTCGCAAAAAACAAATTCGAAATTATTTTTTTAGTATTTAGTTTATTTACCTAATTACCTATTAAATCAATAAGCGTTCTTAAACAAATAGTTACAACCGATTACTGAAATCTGTTAAAACCAATTCATAAAAAGCTGGTTTATATCTACTGTGCGGTAAGTGCGTCATTTGTTTTATTTTGTAGCAAGTTTATTAATATTTTACTATCTAATATAAGATAACAGATTTCTATGGCGATAATATTATAACTTCAGTGTATATAAAGAAACACAAACTCATAGCGAAACACGCGGAGTGAACCTACGAACTCCATTCAAAACATTGCAATGTTTTGTAATAACATCAGTTTTGGCGGGTTGCCAACGAATCTCCCGAAATAGTGAGTATCTGAGGGACGCACGGCGTTCCCAAACCATTTACTTCAGTTGCGACTCCGGCTGGAAAACTCCAGTTTTACAATTTATGTGACATTAGTCATGGAGCGCCAAAATCCTGGCTATTCGAGTTTTCACAGCTCCATGCGGAGCAGAGACTCGCCGTCGTCGACAGGCAGCGACGCAAGGGAAAAAATAAAGGATTGCTTGAGGAAGTTCATAGCTTTTATGTTTACACAAGTGGGTGTGGGTGCGCTGGTGGTGTGTTACGCGATGCTGGGCGCCGCGAGCTTCATACAGATCGAGCGTTTCAGTACTGACCAGCAACTCGAAGATGTGATTCAATGGCGGCGGAACTGCGCCGAGCAGCTCTGGAACATATCACAGAAACACAACATATTTGAAGAAGTTGCCTTCAAAAAAGGAGCCGACAGAGTCCTTCAATTATACCAGAATAACATCACTGCTGCCATTCACACCGGCTATAACGGCCACGCCCCTGAAGACATCTGGTCATTCCCAGCTGCTTTGATGTACAGTTTGTCTGTGTTCACTATGATTGGATATGGTAATATCATACCAAAAACTGCACGGGGTAAAATCTTAACAATTGCCTATGCTTTTTTCGGAATACCAATTTACATACTATACTTCTGTAACATGGGTAAAGTTCTTGCAAAAACGTTCAAGTGGTTGTACATCACAGCCCATGAGTGCAGTAGACGCGATGATGCAGTTTTTGAGGATGGAGAGCCTATTAAGAGAAAGATAACTGTGCCATCAACGGCTTGCTTATGGGTTATATCTTTCTACATCCTTTCGGGGACTATTATGTTTGGAGCTTGGGAGAAATGGAATTATCTGGATTCAACATACTTTTGTGTAATTAGTTTGTGCAAGATAGGATTTGGGGACTTTGTGCCTGGCGCTAACATTGCGGATTCCGCTGGAGGCTCTCATGTGAAACTGGTAATCAACTTTATATATGTTCTTCTCGGTATGGGTCTGGTTGCGATGTGCTACAACCTCATGTGTGAGGATGTGAGGGTTAAAGTGAGGGAAATGCGGCAAGATCTCAAGAACTGTCTTGATGATATAACCCTCAAGATTACTGTGTGTATGAACGATACAAAATATTATCACCAGAAAGCTAATAGACATGTGAAGTGAAGAGAATCACTGTAGAAACCTGTAATGAGGATTTAATATTTTCTTGATAAACAAGTTTGTAATGAGATGCAAATTTTTATTATAACAAAATAATTTGCAGTGTAAACTTTGTTAAAATAGGAATATAATTTTTCAGATGGAGGTGTTTGAAATGTGTATACATACTTTTATACTAAAAAAACTAATTAATAGCTTTTTTGTAATGAAATCAGATAATATTTTTACAAACAATTCTGACTACTTAAATTCTTATTTATTATTTATTTGGAATTCCCCTATTCCTTCCCATAACTCTATCTCCAGTACCCTATAAAAGCGATCAGAGGCTAACAGACAAAGGCTGTTTCAAGAAAACTTACAATTTTTATGTAGCTTTCTGTGTATCTATAGTGTAAGCTTGCATTTATTACTGTCACCATGTTGAATTAAATAAATGTATTTTTATAGTGAGTATAGAGTTTTATTTCTTTAAACTTGGCTCTTGTGTGTGTATTTTCCAAAATTTGACAAAAAAATTGAAATAAATCAAACACAATCTTTTCGATTTCTGTGTTGGATGGAAAACTAGAAAACAAATGTTTATGTTGAATTTTTTTGTCAATTGTTTTGAAAATATGCATGTGGTTGATTGAGGCTATACTGTTTAACACTATCGAAATCACAATTTCCGCCCTGGACTATTGCCACCTTGGTTGTAGGTTAAATTTGCCTCTGGTTTATTACATTCTATTGTTTGACAATATTCAGCGAGCCAGGGGGGGGCTACTATCACTGAAGGGTGGGTGCAGAGCGCCCCATCGCAAGCGTGCGAGCAGCGTATTATCACCGAGTGGTCCACTTTCCGTCCGCGCGTGGGAACCTCGCGAGTGAGGCGGCTACGGAGTTGATGTAGTGAGCGCATGCCCCCTGTATCTAAAGAATGCTAACCACTCGTGGCGAGGTGGTGCGGGTAGGGGCTTCTACGAAATTCGAAAATCGAAGTTCGTATCGTACCGTCCCTCTCGTACCTATTAAATGGCATCAGCTTCAACGGGACGGCAAGATACAAAGTTTGAATATTTCTTTGTAGTATAGAGCCGGTTTGACTTCGTAGTAGGTATAAGTTGTTGTGTGCAGGCATGGCGGGTGCGGGGTGAGCGGATGGTGGTGAGACTGGCGGGCGTGCCGGGCTGGCGGCGCGCCGCAACGACGTGGTGTTCGCGCCCGCCGCCCGAGCGCCCGCGACCGCGCCCGCGCCCGCCGCCCGAGAGCCCGCGCCCGCCGCCAGAGCGCCCCGCGCGCTCGTCTACTGGGGCGGGGACGTGCAGGTGCCTTTATTAATTCGTATAACATAATATTGCTAATTCAAATTGGCATAGCCTTATTTCGCATAATGTAAACTGGCATAACGATGAGTTGAACAAATATTCAAAAGTTGATCATTAATAAATGTCATTAATTAATATTATTTGATCCAACCTAGAAAAATGTGAATAGATCCCCTATTCCCCTGGGCCAGAAACTTGGTCGGTACTTCCTTGCACGGGTATAGTCCGTAGCAGATATTTAAAAGCTTCGCTTAATATAAAAAAAAAATTACGCCCTTTTTAGGGTTCCGGAGCCAAAATGGCAAAAACGGAACCCTTATAGTTTCGCCATGTCTGTCTGTCTGTCTGTCCGTCCGCGACTTTGCTCAGGGACTATCAATGCTAGAAAGCTGGTATTTTGCATGGATATATGTATATGTAAACTATGCCGACAAAATGGTACCATCAGCCAAATAAGTGGTCTATAAATTTTTAAACAAGTTCCTATCAAATGAATATGTCGCTAAAGTCGAACTTTCAAATTGACAGACACGTCTATTAGCATTATTGTTTTATGACATGTAAACGATTATCAACTTTAGGGTGGTAGACCACATATTTGGCTGATGGTACAATAAAAAATTCAAAAACATTTTTTTTAGGGTAATACCTCCCATAGACGTAGTGGGGGTGTTTTTTTTTTCTCATTCAACCCTATAGTGTGGGGATGGATGGTAGTAAGTACCTATATCAAACTTACTAGGAATACTATAACGGCTAAGTGAGCTTGAAAGTTATTAGTAGTGTAAGAGTAAATAGTAGCCTAAGGTATAAAATATACCTAAACTTGGAAGATTCCGTATAAAATAAAATCCTTAGAAAAACATTACTTAATTTTTTCGTAATGGCTACGGAACCCTATTTTGGGCGTGTCCGACACGCTCTTGGCCGGTTTTCATAAGAGAAAACTCAACTATCATGTGTTTGTGACACAGGACTACCCAGAGGTGATGCAAGCACACCGCGACAACAGGAACTATCTCAAGTGGAACCTGGAGAGCACGGCGCGCCTGCTCAGCCGGAGTTTCCCCGCCAGACACATCGTCGTCATACGACCTTCCAGGTATGAGCGCTGCTGAGATCCGAGCCCGCACCAACGGCACACTAAAAAAAAGGAGCAGTACACCGTCTTCATACAAACGGCCGGGACGCGAGTTATACCTACGCGCCACGAATTCTCAGCATACCTCGGCAACCATCAGTCGCGAGTGCTCACTCAATGTCACAACGATATAAACAGTATTGTTTGGTGTACGAATGTTTAAATTCATCTAATATATTATAATAAAAACGTATCTATTGAAATTATTTGTCAGAATGCGAAATTTTATAATCTTAAATTCAACAATAAAGCTTTTCGCACATACCAGAAGAGGCGCAAATGCTTCTCCGTAGCTAATTTGGTAGGTAACAAATATACGTAGTGATGAGACCAAATAAAACCGTTTGAAACACTACGTTTTATGGTTTATTAAATAACGTAAAATGCATTTTTTTAAACACTTTAAATTTCATGTGACGTTATCAAATCAAATACATAACTGAAGAGCGACAGTTAGTAGAGTAGGCAGCCCTATCGCGCGTTGGTGTACCGAGATATGTAATTATATCAAGGACGCTGCCGAGACGGAATACTGCTCCTGTTTTATACTGTGCCAATACGGTGTCTGCGAGAAACCCCATCTCGGGGTTGCCGTGGGCGACGAGGTGCCTCTACGTGCTCCCGTAAACATCACACTGGCTATGAAGGGAATCCGTATGGTTTTGCACCCCGTAGCTTTGAACGGGGAAGTACATAAATGCCTTTTTCCACACAAAAAAAAAGTATGAGCGCTGCTACCACGAAAGTATGTATAAGTATCCTTTTTTGATTTGACACGCTTATACTAGCATCAGTTGTGACATAGGATGGTTTTTCCCCGGAAAACTGCATACTTCCCGCGGGATAGCGATAAACGAAATTTTCGCAGACGGATTCACGGGCGAAAGTTACCTAGTGATTTAATAAACTAAGCGATCATTAGGGTCAGTGTTGCCAACTCCTAGAAACTCGAGTCGCTAAACTCAAATTGAAAAGTCGCTAAAATTAATTCCACCAGGAGCGAGCGGACTCAGGACTTTGTCTGAGAGAGACACAAGAGGCCACTGGTGGTCTGAAAGGTTAGGATACGAAAAAAAAACAACTTTAATTAGATGATTTCCGAATTTACTGAAATTGGTTTGAGTTTTTTTTTTAAATAGTAAAGCTAGAGCATAAAATTAGGTAAAGTTTGGATTTGGTGCGCAAGCGCGTTTGTCGCTTTCCATATAGATCTCTTGGCACCAGGCACTGTATAATGTGTACAGTATAGTTCTCGTGGTCGTCAAGTTGACAAAAAAATTATCCATTATTGGTCCTAGAACTGTTTAAATTTGTATTTTAAAATTCGCCAGATTAAGTCGTCAAAACTTTTTTTTGGTTGCTAAGACTTAAGCATAAGTCGTTAGTTCTAGCAACAACGTCGCTAAATTGGCAACACTGATTAGGGTGATCAAAATTCGTACTTCGTATCTTACCGTCCCGCTGATGCTTGTATTATTTAATACGCGAGTGAGACGGTACGATACGGACTTCGATTTTCTAAATTCGTAGTCCCAGTGGGCGTTTACTGATGCCACCGTTTGCAGGATAGAGTACAAAAGCTTCAGTTGCTATGACAACTTCGTGCCTAGCAACAACGCCGGCGTGCCCGACCATACTCCCACGCACAGCGCACTGCAGCACTTGCAAAGGTATACTTAGTCACCAAGCCATCCACGAAGACGCGTGATTTTGTCAAAATTAGACATTAATGACATTGTAATAAGAACCACGGTACGCGTCATCGTGAATGACTCTAAAATTTAAATGTTACTTAAATACAAAAGCGGCCAAAAAAAAAGTTTAAAATCGCGTTCCAAATAGCATTTAGCATTGAAAATGTGTTTTTTCATTAAAATCTTTTTACTTGATTTGTGTCGCTTTTGTACCTATTTTATGCAGCGATGTGTCTGATAAGTAATGGATTGATCCAGGCCTTGCTATTTCAGTAAAAAATATTTTTCGCTAATATCCGTGGGACGACAATCTTGAAATAGGTTAAATAAACCAAAAACTATGTACTTCACTTTTCATGGCTACTATGGCTTATGCACCAAAAAACTATCGTGGTAGTGGCATTCATAGGTATTTAGTTACACCGTTAGGGTCACAGAAAATATCTTGCGACGATTTCGTTATTTGCGAAATGCACGATTATTTAATTTAAACAACTGTCCACTGAACAGTTATAATAACTTTTTTTTTGTTGCTCCATTATTGCACAAAAAAGTTCACAGACGCGTGTCTCAAGCGGATGGCACTCGCGCTCGCACTGGTCCCAACCGGTCCGAGGTACAGTGTCCGTGAGCAGTGTCTATGTGTGCGTTGCTCGAGCGCACTTGTATGGAGATTGATTTCTGAACTATCTGTGTTTTGTGGTTAAACACTCTGTTAAATAATCGATGCTAACTCCGATTGTATAACATGCCAGCTTAATTCCACTAATATTATAAATGCGAAAGTTTGCAAGTCTATTCGCTCAGCCGATTTAGACTAAATTCAGTGTACAGATAGGTTGAGTCCCGGAAAGGACATAAATCAGTTTTTATCCTGGAAAATTGCATTGTTTCCACGGATTCTACGCGGACGTAGTACCGGGCAACAGCTAGAATATCATAATTTTAATTTAACATAACTTTCCGTGTTATTTTGTAGCACATTGTATTATCTGGGTTCTGTCAGGTTGCTGCAAGAAGTCAGCAATAGGCTTAAGGCGATGCCGGAAGCGGAACTGTCCGCGGCGCTGGCCCCCTCCTCCCTGCCCGAGGACGTTGACGTCGAGGACCTACGCGTGAGTTAACCTTCGAAGCAAACCTTGTCTTCTCGGTGATACGTGGTGACTCGGTAATGCGTTATAATCTTAAGCACAACACCGCCAGCGGAGCGGACTCATTGATGACCAGGCCCGGAATTTTCACGGTATTTTTGATCTGTCATAGTGATTTCTCACTTATCGACTTCCGATATTTAATATCGATATATCGATACACAACGTAATAAAAAATATTAAAAGTACAGGTCAACAATAGACGGTATAAAATATTAAAAGTACAGTCAACAATAGACGGTATAAAAATATTAAAAGTACAGGTCAACAATAGATGGTATAAAAATTATTAAAAGTCCATGTCATAGACGGTTTTATCGTTAAAGAGCGATCTCTTGCATCCTCTGCATGCTTATATCTAATATTAATATAACTGTACTTTTATAATTGGTTCATATCCATTATACCTTGTGGAAGAGCGGGGTCCCCTGGCACAAGCATTGCTTTGCTTAAAAGGTGATCCCAACCTTGTTCTATTGTAACAATGTATTATTTAAACCAATAAACTTTTTTTTTTCATTTTTCATTTTCATTTTTTCAATAAACTTTTGAGCAGTCGCATTACAGAGCAGTTTCAGTTGCATTATATGTAGAATGAAAACAATTAATAGTTAACAATTTCTAATTTAATAATTCAATTTTGTATTCAAAGTCTGTTGTAGTGCTAATAAGTAGTGCCTTTATAAAAGATACTAGCTTTTAGGGCATCGCCTCATCGCGTGCTGTTCCCTTAGGAACTGTGCATTTTACGGAGTAAAAAGTAGCCTATGCCACTCTGGCCCATAGACTATCTTTATGCCAAAAATCACGTCAATCCGTCTCTCCGTTTTGACCTGAAAGACGGAATAACATACAAACACACAAACATACAAATTCACATTTATAATATTAGTATGGATTACGATTATTGTTTTAAGATCATGTCACTATCGATATCATGAGTCGATAAGTGAGAAGTCACTATGACAGGTCGAAAATGCCGCGAACATTCCGGGCTCTGTTAATGACTTAGTTTAATTTACATCAACCAACTTGATAGAGGTCCGGTGTAAGTACTTTCATGCAGCCGGTCGTTGTACGTTAAACTGAGTCATTAATGAGTCCGCTCCGCTCGCAGTGGAAACCTTTCCCGGCCCGGATAACACCGACATGGAAATACCGGCCCTGTTTTTTGTGTACAGTCACCGGCACCAATATCTGACACAACAAGCGTGCATAAATATCTGATACGACTCTATTTCTAGGGCCGGAAGGACGTGTCAGATATTTTTGCACGCTCCTCTGTGGCAGATATTAATGCTGGTGACTGTACACGCCCATAGAAACTGACAGGAGCTTCTATGGGCGTGTACACAAAAAACAGGGTCGATATTTCCATCCCGGTATTATCCGGGCCGGGAAAGTGTCACCCGAAACCGGGTTTTTACGCCGAGCTTACAATGGCGAAGGCAAGGCTATCTTTTCTCGGATATATTTTTAAGGGCTCCGTACCTCAGTCAGTTTTAAAGGAACCGTTGTCCGTCGGTCTGTCCGTATATCAAGACCCTTTCTCTTAGGAACGTTTACAGGTATTAAGCTAAAATTAATATGACTATGAAGTTATTGGTATTATGGAATAAATGCCTATGAAGTTAATTAAGTTAGTTATGTATAATTTTAGGTAATATTTTTATTTTACCGAAACCTAGCTACAGGCAGCAATTTGAATAATTAATCTGAGCACTTCCCATGATATATGCGGTACAAAATGCAGAGATGCTTCATCTCCGCATAGCCATCGTGGTGTACAGTCACCAGCACAAATATCTGACACAACAAGCGTGCATAAATATCTGATACGACTCTATTCCTAGGGCCGGAAGGACGTGGCAGATATTTTTGCACGCTCAACTGTGGCAGATATTAATGCTGGTGACTGTACATAATTATAGACTGAGATGGAAATAATATCTTTCGACAGAACGCGTCGCCCGCCGAGTCCAACGGAGACCCCGAGAGCTCACTCAAGCCGTGAGTAGGTTTGGTTCCAATCATGTTGTGATCTTATATTTAAGTAGCTTTTACCCGCGGTTTCGCTCATGTAAGGGCGGTTTCAGACTGGCGTGGTCGAATCATTTTATTCCTGACCCACAGTAGAACGTTCTCACAGTAAGTGTCAAATGAATTCCCTTGTCCAGATATGCGATGTCACTGACTTTTTCTACGAAAAGGTTTCACAGTACAGTACGCAGAAAAAAACGGCCAAGAGCTTGTCGGACACGCCCAAAATAGGGTAACGGAGCCATTACGAAAAAATTAAGTAATCATTTTCTAAGGATGTTGTACCCCTACTTTACGTTTATGGGAGGTACTCTAAAAACAGAGCAAAGCCGCGGACGGACAGACAGACAGACACGGCGAAACTATAAGGGTTCCGTTTTTGCCATTTTGGCTCCGGAACCCTAAAAAAAAACGCTAGTCTGAAGCCGCCCTAAACCATGATGCTAGCCTTCTTATCATCATCATCTGGAAGACGTCCACCGTTGCACAAAGACCTCCTCCTTAAAATCCACAATGAACAAAAAATTTAGGAGTTGTGACAGTTTTAACCCTACAATGCATACAGTTCCCGATCAGGCACAACCAACATACCTATTTAAAAATTATGCTAAAAATGATAGGAAGCGACATCTGTTATACATTTTAGAATACAAACCACACTGGGTTAGGGCTACTAGTTACTTAGTTCGGTGCATTGCCGCTAGTTAGCGTTTTAGTGCTACGGACTGAGTAATCCAATCAAATATCGGGAGTCGATGCAAAATTTTGTTTTCGTCAACTTACGGATGATGATAAAAAATAATTACTAGATGAAGCAGCTTGAAAAAAATTAATATAGTGTCTAGAAACTGTGCATTATCAATATGTGAGTGTCATTTTATAATATTACGTTATTTACATAATGTTGAGTAAGATTTTTCAAATATTCTGTTGTGCGTTGGTGTTTGGGTACTCGATCCGGTATTCCATGCATTTGATGTTCTTATGCAATACCAAATAAGTGAGAATGTTTGCATTTATGAGAGTCTTTTATGTCATAAGCACAAGGATTAATTAGTATGACCTGTCGGAACGATTATATTTGTTTTGATCGCAGTTCATTACATTAAAAACATTTTTTTTAGACGATTGAGGTAGTAGCATTAATGCTTTGGTAGTTCCTTAACAGGATTTAAAAAATTTTTTTAATAGAATTGTTCTTATAACATATTTTTTTTTTGCAAAAAAAGTCGTGTATGCTAATAGTAATTGCAAACATTTTTCAAACAGTGTTCACTGATGTCTCCCAGAGTCACTGGACAGAATAACAAACTCTAAAAAGTTGATTGACTTTACTTTTTGTTAGCGACGCGGGGGACCGTTTGTGGTGGCGCGGAAACTAGCGCTCCACGAGGCGCCGCTGTCTCTGGCAGGCTTCAGCAAGGCTGCTGCGTGCTCAACCAGCTAGGTACGAGCTGCATTACACACACAGCACTCCGCCGGGGACCGCCACACTCTCGGGTAAGGCTTGCGCTTCCACGAGGATGCGTGGT
>NC_133484.1:18643162-18643547 GCF_025370935.1 Choristoneura fumiferana
AACACCCAAAAGGCAAAATGCCTAATTTTTTTTCACGGGTGGTGTTTGAGGAATTTGATATTGATTAACATACAAATTTAGGTATTCTAACTTATAGTTGTTTTAAGCATATGTTGTTTTTTTTTTTTATTGTGTGTGGAATTCAGGTTACAGTTAATGACAGATATAGTTGTACAAGTATAGTTTCACCAAACCCTACCCTTTCAGGTGTACACACATGAAAATCGAAAGATGTTTTGCCATGAAAGTGATTTTGAAGTTTAGGTATTATGAGACTAAGGTATTTTGAAATTCTGCCACATTAAGATTCCGGTGTTATAAGAAAGCAAAATTAGGCATTCTGCAATTTTGGTATTTTTGAGACCAAGAAGTTTTGAGATCTGTA
>NC_133484.1:18643557-18646004 GCF_025370935.1 Choristoneura fumiferana
ATTTAATCGAAGCTAGAGTTATTTTCAACGTGTCGGGGACTTGAGTCTTCTATAGAGACTCGAGTCCCTTATAAAGACTTGAGTGTTTTGTATACACAAAGCTTTATGAACAACTGAGTTATGATTAGAACTAAAATGTACTTGTAGGATACTTGAGTGTAGGTACTGCATCAATCAGTACATTTTTTAGTTTTAAATTCTGTCTGTTTATCCGTTTTCGTTAATTTGTTACAAATCAGGGCTTTTACCTTGTATTCTAAGTGCATTCCTGCTTGCTACGAAAACATAAGGTTCTACAAACACACTCACTCAATAAAAAAAACCCTTACTTATAAAAAAACACCCTCATACTGACGATTAATCGATTGTTAGGACTCTGAAGTCTCTTAAGCTCAAAGTCCCGTAAATATGAGTCGAGTTTTTAATATGTGGACTTCAAAAACTTGAGTCTTTACCAACACTACTTTCGAGTCATAACTTAAAAACCAAGTAACAAGTAATAAAAACGTCTTAACAATACTGATACTGCATGCTTTGTGATTTGTAACCCAATTTATGTACAAATACCTCAAAGATTGATTTTCATAATGTTCATCATACCTCACATACTAAGATACGAAAAACTTCGCTACCGTATCGAGATTATCGTCATATTTTGAGCACTGTACCAGATTCAATATAAACGAGTTCTGAACGAACTTCGGCACTTCAAATGGCAAAACGATCTAATTGCGAATAAAAATCAAAGATTAGATTCAAAAATATCAATGATACGGTTTACCATAAAATCTGCGATATCGATCTTATCAGAATACGTGTAGCCTTGAATATGAACTTAGGCGCGCGACTTATCCGATTTGATGAACTTGTCCAGCTCCGCGTCGCTGGCGGGGTCGACTTGAGAGAGTTGGCGGAAGCTCTCATCGTCTACGAAGCAAATCTCATGACCGTCGGGATCCGCCAAGATGATGACACGAACGGTGGCCTTCCCTGGGTGTCGAGAGAGATCAGTGTGTTAAAATCTTCTCATTGGCTTCTTGGATCTTCCTGTCGATGATTGGTTGCTCTTCGAAGGGGCAAGCGAACGCTATGCGCCGTAGGCTTTGGCGCGATTTATTGGCTCATCTGGAAATTATGACAAATGTTAAAATTAGTTTTGGTGTAAAAATTCTATTGCCGTTTAGCTTTTGTTCTTATTTTAACCCCCGACGCAAAAAGAGGGTGCTATAAGTTGACCGTTATGTGATCTGTCTGTGGCACCGTAACTTTTAAACGGGTGGACCGATTTGAATGCGTTTGTTATTGAAATCCGGTTTTCTAGCGATGGTTCTTAAAGATGTTTCATCAAAATCGGTGTTTTTATAATTTGTGTTTAAGCTTAACCTCTCGTCTACGAATAAATAATAAGTCAGGGAGCGTAACAAATTCCACACAAAAAGTGGCAAACACACAAAAAGCAGGGATTGGTTGCTCGCGTTATGCGATGTCAGATGTCAGTCAAATGACGCGCAGAATACGCTTTTTAAGCCCCGCCTACTTCCTAGTAAGCGTGTTCACGGAAGGCCATTATAAGATACACTTTTTTTTAAATCATACAGTGGCAAACGAGCAGAGAGCATCACTTGATGGTAAGCGATCACCGCCGCCTGCCACCAACCACCGCCACCGGACACCAATCGTAGCCCTTCGTATGTTAAGGCGCTGATCAGATCATAGATCTTTTTGTATTTTTTTAATCAGCAGAATTTGTGCTTATTAAAACAGATGAGACTAGATTTCATTTTGTTTTAATTCCCACTAACGAGGTTAAGATTCTTAGGGACATTTCAATTCATTATAGAGCTGTATCATAATTGTTTTAAGATAAATTATGTAGGAATACCAGCTGTAGTCCGCAACTTCGTCACCCAGCGTCCCGCGGGTATTTCGCAATTTCCCGTGGGAAAAAAAGCCTATGTCAATCGGAAATCTGGAGCTTACATTCTTGAAACATTATCTAAATCAATTCAGCAAATTACATTTTTATTTTGGTTATACTTTCTACGCGGGCCCAGTGCAAACTAAGTATTAACATATTAGTGTATTATTGTCTCTTAAAAAAACCTAAAGAATAAATTACCGATTTCCACAAGCTCCAACTTGGCTTGTTGTCACTGAAACCAAGGACAACCGACTTTGGTTCTTCTCAAAGATCTTGAGAGTGAGTAGTCCATTCCAGTAGGCTATGGATCGGGCCAGGTCCGAACTCGCCAGGGACACCTTCACAAACAGGGTCTGGAAGCGAAGGAAACAAATAAAAAGGTAACCTTTTTTATCTACCTACATTCTAAATCAACTTAGGTACAGCCAATATGGTAAACGTCCGAGTGCTCGACTCGACACGCTAATGCACAATGCCCAAAAGACGACACCCTGCTGTCATCTCTATTCCTAATGATATTTTAAAA
>NC_133484.1:18649353-18697227 GCF_025370935.1 Choristoneura fumiferana
CACCTGCAAACGGGCACGTTTACTACATAAGGGCTGTTTTGTCTCTATTTGTACTGTTTCGAATAGACGGAGACGGCATCACATTTAACCGTTCAGTTAAGACTAATCAATGGATGGGTGAAACAGCCCATAAAAGGCCTGTATTGACTTTGATTAGTGATTAGTGCAGGTGCTTAGTGATTAAGAGAAAACACCTGCATAGTAAAGTGATTAGAAGCTTGTTCTATTTTTTGCGAGTGGACTGCGAGTAGCCTCGTCCCGCGCGCCTCCCTACCCCCTTACTCGCTACGTGCCTGCCACTAAACACGCCTGGACAGCAGTTGTTAGGGTTTAGTGTTTAGTTAGCCACTAAACAGAATTTGCTACTACTCGCACTACACACCTGCACTAATCAGTCGCACCTGCTTATCACCTGCACTCGCACTAATCCAAGTCAATACAGGACTAAATTAATGATGGTCATCTGGCCTAACATCTGGTAGCATGGTGAACGGTTGTGTTGCTCTGAAGATGAGCTCTGGTTGAGTTAAAAACGCGTCAGTGTAGTGTGTTGAAGTAGGGTTTGTGTGATTTATGCATGTTTTTAGCATGGAGGTGGAAGAACTGCCTACACACGTATATCTTGCATAAACGTAACTATCATAAGGTCACGGTTGAGCATAGTACAGTGCCGAAGCGTCCATAAAACTCTATTCCCACCGGCTTGTCCAATATTTACAAAATAGAACAACAAGACATATACAGACTTTATGAAAGATGTAAGCGATCTTTGCTTTGGCTATACCACGGAAATATCTGACGCCACGCCACTGCAAAGTATTTTTTTCAGTTCATTGATATGGACATCTGCATAGTAACGCCTGATTCAATAAATTACATAACAATTATTTACGTAAGCATGCCGCCAATGATTACTCGTTAGAACTTTGCTTGCTGGCAAGGAAGTCAAAAACTACTAAAATTTTGCTTACGTAATATTTGAATGAGCCCTAGCTTAAAACCCCATTTAGTTAAGACGATGCAAGAATGATGCGAGTTGTGTTACATTACGTCCTTTGGAGAGACAATGAATTCAGTTGATAAAAAACACTGCAATGCAGTGAAACTGAATTGCATGTTCTCACATTGCCTAAATCGGGCTTAACCCTTCCGAACCCAACCAAGTATGAAAAGAATTACGTGGACTTTATGTACAATTCATGTCAAGTTCAAAATTCAAATGTAAGAGTTATGACAGTGGACCTTATGTACAATCCATGTCAAGTTCAAATTCAAATGTAATTAACCCGCACGATCGTAACGGCTGGGTTCGAAAGGGCTCTAAGTGTGCAAAATACTCACTTGAACCTATTCTTATTGATGTGCTCATAGCAGTGGCGACCAAACAGAGAATACTTGTCAAACATGCGGGAGCACATTATACAGCTGTACACAACCTCTTTCTCTGGGTGATCATGGTTGAAATGCAAATCAATCTCAGCTCGGTTCTTGAATATAGTTTTACAGACGACACAGAATATCCCACCAATCAAATCTATGGAACTGTCTTCTGATTTCTCGGATTCAGATTCTGATTCATCTGAATCATTTGTATCGTTAAGTACATCGCCAAAGTGTATAGTGAGATGTTCGACGGCGTCAGCTTTGTTTTCTGCCTGCTCGCTGCATATTGGGCAGGTGTAGACCGACAAGGAGTGTTCGTCGATGTGCTTCTCGCAGGCGTCTACGCAGTGCACTTTCTCGTTACATGTCTGGCAGGGGAATGGTGGCTTGTCATTCATGTGGATGATTTTGTGCAACTGCAGCTCCCGTTTGGTTGGGAATCTGTGAATAAATGATCAAGGTTGGCGAAGTGTTTTTCATTTAATAAACTATCATGGGATCATGATGGGGAGATTGACACAATAATAGTAGCGGCTGTACCTTAAGTGCGCTCGTGCGCTGAACCACCAATCCAAAAGATTAAAAAAATACAAAATATAACTTCATCTTTATTTTTAAATTAACTTAATTAGTTAGTATTTATTTTTTAAACGTACAAAAACCTAAATAAAATTTCCTGCTGCCTGCAAAAAGGACTGCCAATATAACTTGTATGAGGCACGAGCTTATACGCCTGACGCGTGAGACAAAAGATAGTTCATAGAAATGAGCAATGAGTCTGTAGTCTGTTCTCGTGCGCCGCACGCGCGAACCGACGATTACCGAGAGCACCCGATGTTTGACGAAATTCGCCAGCCGGAGACCTCTCGTTATTAGTATAGTTTCGATGTATCTGTGACGCGTTAATTATTGCTTGTTTATGTTAAGTAATTGTTTTTTTATTTTTGTTTTGGTTCTTTTCTATACTGTGTGTGGTGCCAGTG
The DNA here is from genome assembly GCF_025370935.1 of Choristoneura fumiferana. Classification (NCBI taxonomy): domain Eukaryota; kingdom Metazoa; phylum Arthropoda; class Insecta; order Lepidoptera; family Tortricidae; genus Choristoneura; species Choristoneura fumiferana. The sequence continues at coordinate 18,651,720 of NC_133484.1, forward strand.
AATATGAGCGTGAATGAAAATTATTGTTTTATTGCAATTTCTAATCTTAATACTTAGTGAGCAAGTAAAGCGCACCACCAGTTCGATGACCCAACAGCCGCCACTGGTATGAACTATATATACTCGCCACAGATCGCGGGTGAGCAAATAGGAATTGTTTATAGTTCATTGATATGTACCTGCGCAAAGTAACGTCAGATTCAATAAATTACAATTAATATATGTTAAAGAAAATAAAACTGGAAAAAACCGGCCAAGTGCGAGTCGGCCTCGCGCGCGAAGGGTTCCGTACCATTATCCATACAACATTAGACATTAGCAAAAAAACGGAAAAAACAAGTTAAGTTTGTTGTATGGGAGCCAATGATATTTCATAGTATATATATGTTACGTTAATTCCTATAGTTTGGCTAATGAAAGCTGAACCCAGCTATTATTTGAGTGGCAAAATTATTCAAATGTCATGGGCAATCAGATCAAAGAGTATAAGAAAACAGACACTTGAGCTTGTACTATTATCTATTCTGTGACTTGTTGAGTTTAGACCTTTGTGTGTTAAAATAAGAGTTTTTTTGGAAATTTACTGCTGAAACATGGGCGAAACAATCAAAAGTGGTGAGCCACAGATTATTTTAACCATAAATTGAAAATACAAACTGAAATATAGATGCACAGAAAAACCAGAAAAATAAGACCAGCACTGGGAATCGAACCCAGGTCCTCGGTATTCCGTCACTGCTTAAGCGGCTAAATAAGAAACAAACAAGCTGAGACATGCATAGGGGAAATTCGTGTCTGTACCGTTGACCAGCAGTGGTGTAGCAGTATAGCACGCGGTACGGAATACCGAGGACCTGGGTTCGATTCCCAGTGCTGGTCTTATTTTTCTGGTTTTTCTATGCATCTATATTTCAGTTTGTATTTTCAATTTAGGTTTTACGGGATGACCGTAAAAGTAAAAATTTGGAATTGAAATAAAAAATACAAAATGATTCCAAAAAAACAATCTTATTTTAACCATGATAAGCAAATTCAAACAAAAAAAACCGGCCAAGCGCGTGTCGGACACGCTCAAACTAGGGTTCCATAGCCAATACGAAAAATTAAGTAATATTTTTCTAAGAATTTCGTATTTTATACGGAATCTTCCTTAGTTTAGGTATATTTTATACCTTTGGCTGCTATTTACCCTTAAACTACTAATAATTCTCAAGCAAACTTAGCCGTTATAGTTTTCCTTGAAAGTTTGATATACTTACTACCATCCTAAATTTTTTCAAATTTTTCCACCCACCGGTTTAGATTTTAGAGGGGAGGGGAACGACGACGCTCGATTTTAATGATAATTTGCACTTTAAAGTTGAATATTTCGCAAACATATCGCTGAATCGAAAAATCGTCTGAGCAAACCCATGGTTTTAAAAGACCTATCCAACGATACCCCACACTATAGGGTTGGATAAGAAAAAAAAATCACCCCCACTTTAACGTTTATACCCTAAAAAAAAAATATTTTTTATTTTTTTACTGTACCATTTTGTCGGCATAGTTTACATATATATCCTTGCAAAATTACAGCATTCTAGCATTGATAGTCCCTGCGCAAAGCCGCGGACGGACGGACCCACAGACAGACAGACGGACAGACAGACAGAGACAGACAGACAGATATACAGACCAGACAGACAGCGGAGTCTCAGTAATAGGGTTCCATTGGCACACTTTGGGTACGGAACCCTAGAAAAGGCAGTCTGGTTTTGCAAACATAATATATGTGGAAAAATATATTTAAAAACCAATTCTCACAAATCACAATTCGCTTGGCAGCAACTAGTACATGAGTAAACGATTTTATTCATTAATACATTATTATGAACAAACAAATAAAAATTCAAAGATATAAACAATAAGGGATGTAAAAAAAAAATATGAAAAAAAAAAAAATATGGTTTGTGTGCTTTGCCTACCCCTTTTGGGACTGATGTTTGTGTGTGTAGTTTAAAAAAAATAAGGAATAACTTATTAAAATGCAGAGCAATAAAACAATATAGCTGTCATTATAAACATGGAGCTGTCAAAGTTTCTTGTATCAGTACATATTGAGATATTTTGGAGTAATATTTCATAAGTGGGTACTTACCGTGTGTTGTTAAAGGTGATTGAAACAATAACAAAATTTGGCAAATCATGAGTTAGATGTTATGAGCAAACATAGCACTACAGGAGGCATTTAGCGGGCACATTTAGTTGGTAATGTTAAATGTTTAATGGAAGTGTTAATGTGCCTAAATGATGATGATGATGGTATCCTGTTATCCCTCACTAGGGACATAGGGCTTGTAGAAGTTTTCCATTTGGCTCGATCTTGCCTAGGTATTGTATAATATATTTATATAATATTAAATATTACTTGTTTTATTTAAAATAAATATAAATTGGCTTCGGTACAGTACCTATTAATAAGTAAGGAGTAAAAATACTAAGTATAAATACTTTCTTCAGACAACTGTTTTTTTTTTTTTGTAAACATTACCAACTGATGTGGCCGCAAAATGCCTCCTCTAGTGCTATGTTTGGTTATGAGAGAGATGTTACGGTTTGTCTCGCTTTCAATCTTGCTATTTTACCAAGATGTATTTTGCCAATGTTGATGTAAAAACATTACCTACATGAGGAGACTGTTGCATTTATGTAATAACATTACAAACAATTAGTTAGTACTCACTCTGTTTGGCAGGTAGAGCACCGAAACTTGTGTAGAGCGATGATGTGATCATTCAGTGTTGACACTTTGGAAAATTGTTTGTTGCAATATTCGCATCTGAAAAAAAAATTGTATAATTTTTTTTACAAAAAATTTAATCACTGTCATAATCATTTATAACAATATATCGGATGTAACAAAGAAAAAAAAGTTAAATAGCAACCTTCTATATTTAAATAACATGATTTTGGCTGAATTTTCATACCCTTCTTCATTAAAAAATAAAGCACTCATATACGTAAGACATGTTTACTATCCTGGGCCTTAATTATTAGGGATGGGCCGAATATTCGTTTTATATTCGGTATTTGGTATATTCGGCAGGTTTACTGAATATTCGTATTGGGCCAAATATTTGGCTAAATCACCAAATGTTCAGCAAAGTGGTACTCAAACTTTTTACTGTGTTGAGTTGAGCCGTGTATGAGTTGAGTGTTAAGTGTGTTATTTTTATGAGGTATAGTGAGGCTTTATGCTTTTGTTGACATTGTAGCTTTATTTCTAATAACAGCAAATAAAAATAATGGTTATTCATTAAAAACAAAATATAAGTATGTAGCTGTTGTGAGATTAAGCTACAGTGATCTTTATAATAAAATAATATGCTAATATAATCAAGTTGTTATTGTGAGAATTTTTTATTTTTATCAAGAGTTGCATGATTAAATTACAACATTTCAACAAAACATTAATCATATTTCTAGTTTCTAATTAGGAATAAATTATGCAGAATATTTGGTTTGGTAAAAGTTTTACTGAAAAATCGGCAGAATGTTTGTATTCGGTGAAACCCATGTTCGGCCCATCTCTATTAATTATGCACTGTTAAGATCAATTAAATATTTTTATTACACTAGCTTTATCCCGTGGCTTTTTTGCCTTTTACCATATTTTTTTTTCCGGATTAAAAAAAAAAAGAATTGGATCATTATCCTGTGGCAATTTAAAAAAATTCATTCTTTGTGCATCTCTATTCAATAGCCACGTAAGTTGCCGCATACTTTATAAAGTACAAATCAATTGTAAGAATAATTAATACCCCATACAATTGCCAAAGAAATCAGAGCAAAATTGGTTATGAAATGGTTCCACCATGGTACATGATTCAGTTTCCTCGCCTTGTATGTTAAAAGTGAATACTAACTTGAATCTGTCTTTGATGACATGGTTGGTATAGCAGTGGCCGCGGAAGCTCGGGTACCCGACAATATCCTTGTGGCATATAACGCATGTGTACACAATCTCCTCCGTCCCCAGATTGTGCTTATTGTAATGTGTATCATAATCCTTTTTATTTCTAAACGTCAAGTGGCAAAGGCTGCAGTAGATGCCACCGACTAAGTCAATAGTGGTTAACTTGAGGTTGGCCACCTGCAATGGCGATGGGGATGCCATGATGAGCTCGCTGTGATTCTATGTGTGATCCATTTACGGGTCTGTCTATGTTAAATGGATGTCAGTGCTACTATTGAAAACATCGTCACAACCTTTCTGAGCAGCTACATGATCCTTGTGTTGTTATACATCTGCAATACAAAAAACATCAATGCCAGCGCGACCTTGACGAAAGTAAAAGAAAAAGACGAATAAGTACTGAAAAACAAGAGAAGAAACGCCGGTTGTTAACTTTTTCGCTCCCATTCGACGTGACTTCGCATATAATGAAGCCGGTACTTGCATCGCGCGCCGCGACATCGATAAGGTTGCTCGGATCAGCCATTTAAAACCATATGCCTATTTTACGAAATATGAATGCATACTCACAAAATCGGAAAGGAACTTATAGATGAGCATCGGACAAGAGTCCTGCGGAAAGCTTTACATGATAACAGCCGAAATAAAAGTTAAACTCTATAAAATGTAACACCGGATAACACAGAACGCTAAGAAAACGTGTGGAATTTTGACAGTTGTGAAGAGTTTGTGATTTAGTAAAAATCGATAAAATTATCTATCGGAAGAAACTGTTTTTAGTGTGTCTGAAAAGCACTTCCAAATAGAAGAGGTTGTTAAAAATATGCCTCAAACAGTGTACTCGTTTTCTTTTTAATCCATTTTACTGCTATCAAAACGTTTCAACAAGATTTGTAGTCAAAAAAAAAGTTTGCGTTTAGTTCAGCACACCCATCAGTATCTCTCACTGAACACTTGTCTTGTCTGTCAAATCTTTAACTTTCGCAAAAAACAAATTCGAAATTATTTTTTTAGTATTTAGTTTATTTACCTAATTACCTATTAAATCAATAAGCGTTCTTAAACACATAGTTACAACCGATTACTGAAATCTGTTAAAACCAATTCATAAAAAGCTGGTTTATATCTACTGTGCGGTAAGTGCGTCATTTGTTTTATTTGTAGCAAGTTTATTAATATTTTACTATCTAATATAAGATAACAGATTTCTATGGCGATAATATTATAACTTCAGTGTATATAAAGAAACACAAACTCATAGCGAAGCGAAGCACGCGGAGTGAACCTACGAACTCCATTCAAAACATTGCGATGTTTTGTAATAACATCAGTTTTGGCGGGTTGCCAACCAATCTCCCGAAATAGTGAGTATCTGAGGGACGCACGGCGTTCCCAAACCATTCACGCCAGTCGCGACTCTGGCTGGATAACTTCAGTTTTACAATTTATGTGACATTAGTCATGGAGCGCCAAAATCCTGGCTATTCGAGTTTTCATAGCTCCATGCGGAGCAGAGACTCGCCGTCGTCGACAGGCAGCGACGCAAGGGAAAAAATAAAGGATTGCTTGAGGAAGTTCATAGCTTTTATGTTTACACAAGTGGGTGTGGGTGCGCTGGTGGTGTGTTACGCGATGCTGGGCGCCGCGAGCTTCATACAGATCGAGCGTTTCAGTACTGACCAGCAACTCGAAGATGTGATTCAATGGCGGCGGAACTGCGCCGAGCAGCTCTGGAACATATCACAGAAGCACAACATATTTGAAGAAGTTGCCTTCAAAAAAGGAGCCGACAGAGTCCTTCAATTATACCAGAATAACATCACTGCTGCCATTCACACCGGCTATAACGGCCACGCCCCTGAAGACATCTGGTCATTCCCAGCTGCTTTGATGTACAGTTTGTCTGTGTTCACTATGATTGGATATGGTAATATCATACCAAAAACTGCACGGGGTAAAATCTTAACAATTGCCTATGCTTTTTTCGGAATACCAATTTACATACTATACTTCTGTAACATGGGTAAAGTTCTTGCAAAAACGTTCAAGTGGTTGTACATCACAGCCCATGAGTGCAGTAGACGCGATGATGCAGTTTTTGAGGATGGAGAGCCTATTAAGAGAAAGATAACTGTGCCATCAACGGCTTGCTTATGGGTTATATCTTTCTACATCCTTTCGGGGACTATTATGTTTGGAGCTTGGGAGAAATGGAATTATCTGGATTCAACATACTTTTGTGTAATTAGTTTGTGCAAGATAGGATTTGGGGACTTTGTGCCTGGCGCTAACATTGCGGATTCCGCTGGAGGCTCTCATGTGAAACTGGTAATCAACTTTATATATGTTCTTCTCGGTATGGGTCTGGTTGCGATGTGCTACAACCTCATGTGTGAGGATGTGAGGGTTAAAGTGAGGGAAATGCGGCAAGATCTCAAGAACTGTCTTGATGATATAACCCTCAAGATTACTGTGTGTATGAACGATACAAAATATTATCACCAGAAAGCTAATAGACATGTGAAGTGAAGAGAATCACTGTAGAAACCTGTAATGAGGATTTAATATTTTCTTGATAAACAAGTTTGTAATGAGATGCAAATTTTTATTATAACAAAATAATTTGCAGTGTAAACTTTGTTAAAATAGGAATATAATTTTTCAGATGGAGGTGTTTGAAATGTGTATACATACTTACTAAAAAAACTAATTAATAGCATTTTTGTAATGAAATCAGATAAGATTTTTCAACTAAAGTACAAACAATTCTGACTACTTAAATTCTTATTTATTATTTATTTGGAATTCCCCTATTCCTTCCCATAACTCTATCTCCAGTACCCTATAAAAGCGATCAGAGGCTAACAGACAAAGGCTGTTTCAAGAAAACTTACAATTTGTATGTAGCTTTCTGTGTATCTATAGTGTAAGCTTGCATTTATTACTGTCACCATGTTGAATTAAATAAATGTATTTTTATAGTGAGTATAGTTTTATTTCTTTAAACTTGGCTCTTGTGTGTGTATTTTCCAAAATTTGACAAAAAAATTGAAATAAATCAAACACAATCTTTTCGATTTCTGTGTTGGATGGAAAACTAGAAAACAAATGTTTATGTTGAATTTATTTGACAATTGTTTTGAAAATATGCATGTGGTTGATTGAGGCTATACTGTTTAACACTATCGAAATCACAATTTCCGCCCTGGACTATTGCCACCTTGGTTGTAGGTTAAATTTGCCTCTGGTTTATTCAGCGAGCCAGGGGGGGGCTACTATCACTGAAGGGTGGGTGCAGAGCGCCCCATCGCAAGCGTGCGAGCAGCGGATTATCACCAAGTGGTCCACTTTCCGTCCGCGCGTGGGAACCTCGCGAGTGAGGCGCCTACGGAGTTGATGTAGTGAGCGCATGCCCCCTATACCTAAAGAATGCTAACCACTCGTGGCGAGGTGGTGCTGCGGGTACGGGGGCTTTTACGAAATTCGAAAATCGAAGTTCGTATCGTACCGTCCCTCTCGTACCTATTAAATGGCATCAGCTTCAACGGGTCGGTCGGTTAAAGTTTGAATATTTCTTTGTAGTATAGAGCCGGTTTGACTTCGTAGTAAGTATAAGTTGTTAGTTGTGTGCAGGCATGGCGGGTGCGGGGTGAGCGGATGGTGGTGAGACTGGCGGGCGTGCCGGGGCTGGCGGCGCGCCGCAACGACGTGGTGTTCGCGCCCGCCGCGAGCGCCGCGCCCGCGCCCGCGCCCGTCGCCCGAGAGCCCGCGCCCGCCGCCAGAGCGCCCCGCGCGCTCGTCTACTGGGGCGGGGACGTGCAGGTGCCTTTATTAATTCGTATAACATAATATTGCTAATTCAAATTGGCATAGCCTTATTTCGCATAATGTAAACTGGCATAACGATGAGTTGAACAAATATTTAAAAGTTGATCATTAATAAATGTTGATTATATTATTTGATCCAACCTAGAAAAATGTGAATAGATCCCCTATTCCCCTGGGCCAGGAACTTGGTAGGTACTTCCTTGCACGGGTATATTCCGTAGCAGATATTTAAAAGCTTGCTTTTTCTAAAATGAAGTGCAAGACAAAAATGTTGAGGCAAATATTTAAAAAAAAAATTACGCCCTTTATAGTTTCGCCATGTCTGTCTGTCTGTCCGTCCGTCCGCGCTTTGCTCAGGGACTATCAATGCTAGAAAGCTGTATTTTGCATTGATATATGTATATGTAAACTATTCCGACAAAATGGTACAATAAAAAAATCAAAAACATTTTTTTAGGGTACCTCCCATAGACGTAGTGGGGGTGTTTTTTTTTCTCATTCAACCCTATAGTGTGGGGATGGATGGTAGTAAGTACCTATATCAAACTTACTAGGAAAACTATAACGCCTAAGTGTACTTGAAAGTTATTATAGTAGTGTAAGAGTAAATGGTAGCCTAAGGTATAAAATACTAAACTTGGAAGATTCCGTATAAAATACGAAATCCTTAGAAAAATAATACTTAATTTTTTCGTAATGGCTACGGAACCCTATTTTGGGCGTGTCCGACACGCTCTTGGCCGGTTTTCATAAGAGAAAAACTCAACTATCATGTGTTTGTAATACAGGACTACCCAGAGGTGATGCAAGCACACCGCGACAACAGGAACTATCTCAAGTGGAACCTGGAGAGCACGGCGCGCCTGCTCAGCCGGAGTTTCCCCGCCAGACACATCGTCGTCATACGACCTTCCAGGTATAAGCGCTGCTGAGCTCCGAGCCCGCACCAAACGGCACAGTAAAAAATAAAAAAAACATTAAATTAATAAAAAAACAAAAAACCCGACTGCCTTAAAAACTAAAAGGAAGAGAATAAGTCTAGTGGTCTAGAACTCTGTCACGACGCTCATTTAAGGTTCAACAGTCGGGACCCGTTACCAAGATTTTTTGAGCTGGTTACGATTTGAATGGGTCCCGACTGTTGAACCTTAAATGAGCCTTAAATTTGAAAAAATTCAGGATGGTAGTAAGTACCTATGTCAAACTTACAAGGAAAACTATAACGGTTAAGTTTTAATTATTAGTAGTTTAAGAGTAAATAAATAAATAGTACAAAATACGAAATACTTAGAAAAAGATTACTTAATTTTTTCGTAATGGCTACAGAACACTATTTCGGGCGTGTCCGATACGCTCTTGGCCGGTTTTTTTTAACACGCTTATATTAGCATCAGTTCTGACATAGGATAGTTTTTACCCCGGAAAACTGCATGCTTCCGGCGGGATAGCGATAAACGAATTTTTCGCAGACGGATTCAAGGGCGAAAGCTACCTAGTTGTTTTGGGGCGATAAAAAATATATGAATTGGACTGTAGCTAAAATTTAAATCGAAACGAAAGCAAAGAGCATCCAGTTTCTCGAAAAAAAGTTATTATTTTTATAAAAATAAAGAGGGCGCGAAAAATGCTTATACACATACCTGGTTTCCTCGTGGTGTGTATTGCTCTGTGAGGCTTTAATGAAGACCGGCACATCAGCTACTTTGTATGTACGAGCTCGGTTTACCACTGTTTTCGCCTCCGCAACCTTACTCAACTTGCCCACACCTTCTCACAACACTAATCATGCATTACTTACCACTTGTTTTATATAAGTTTAAAATGTAGAGAGTGACTTTACTCTCAGTTTAGAAAAATTAGATCCGCCTGCTATATGGGGTCGATATGAAAGGTAAAAATTCAATATGGCACGCGCCGGAAGATCGGTTGCCATATACAAAACGGAAGTTAGAAATAAATTGTATTCAATGTTGCCATTACAGAAAAGCAATGCGAAAATTGAACACTAGTGATTTAATAAACTAAGCGATCATTAGGGTGATCAAATTCGTACTTTGTGTCTTATTTCTGTCCTATTCGTGCTTGTGTTATTTGATACGCGAGTGAGACGGTACGATACGGACTTCGATTTTCTAAATTCGTAGTCCCAGTGGGCGTTTACTGATGCCACCGTTTACAGGATAGAGTACAAAAGCTTCAGTTGCTATGACAACTTCGTGCCTAGCAACAACGCCGGCGTGCCCGACCATACTCCCACGCACAGCGCACTGCAGCACTTGCAAAGGTATACTTAGTCACCAAGCCATCCACGAAGACGCGTGATTTTGTCAAAATTAGACATTAATGACATTGTAATAAGAACCACGGTACGCGTCATCGTGAATGACTCTAAAATTTAAATGTTACTTAAATACAAAAGCGGCCAAAAAAAAAAGTTTAAAATCGCGTTCCAAATAGCATTTAGCATTGAAAATGTGTTTTTTCATTAAAATCTTTTTACTTGATTTGTGTCGCTTTTGTACCTATTTTATGCAGCGATGTGTCTGATAAGTAATGGATTGATCCAGGCCTTGCTATTTCAGTAAAAAATATTTTTGTATAATTTTTCGCTAATATCCGTGGGACGACAATCTTGAAATAGGTTAAATAAACCAAAAACTATGTACTTCACTTCACTTTTCATACCTACGCTCGGCGGTCGCTCTAAGGTTGCCAACTATGGCTTATGCACCAAAAAACTATCGTGGTAGTGGCATTCATAGGTATTTAGTTACACAGTTAGGGTCACAGAAAATATCTTGCGACGATTTCGTTATTTGCGAAATGCACGATTATTTAATTTAAACAACTGTCCACTGAACAGTTATAATAACTTTTTTTTTGTTGCTCCATTATTGCACAAAAAAGTTCACAGACGCGTGTCTCAAGCGGATGGCACTCGCGCTCGCACTGGTCCCAACCGGTCCGAGGTACAGTGTCCGTGAGCAGTGTCTATGTGTGCGTTGCTCGAGCGCACTTGTATGGAGATTGATTTCTGTGTTTTGTGGTTAAACACTCTGTTAAATAATCGATGCTAACTCCGATTGTATAACATGCCAGCTTAATTCCACTAATATTATAAATGCGAAAGTTTGCAAGTCTATTCGCTCAGCCGATTTAGATTAAATTCAGTAGATAGTTTGAGTCCCGGGAAAGGACATAAATCAGTTTTTATCCTGGAAAATTGCATTGTTTCCACGGATTCTACGCGGACGTAGTACCGGGCAACAGCTAGAATATCATAATTTTAATTTAACATAACTTTCCGGGTTATTTTGTAGCACGTTGTATTATCTGGGTTCTGTCAGGTTGCTGCAAGAAGTCAGCAATAGGCTTAAGGCGATGCCGGAAGCGGAACTGTCCGCGGCGCTGGCCCCCTCCTCCCTGCCCGAGGACGTCGACGTCGAGGACCTACGCGTGAGTTAACCTTCGAAGCAAACCTTGTCTTCTCGGTGATACGTGGTGACTCGGTAATGCGTTATAATCTTAAGCACAACACCGCGAGCGGAGCGGACTCATTGATGACCAGGCCCGGAATTTTCACGGTATTTTTGATCTGTCATAGTGATTTCTCACTTATCGACTTCCGATATTTAATATCGATATATCGATACACAACGTAATAAAAAATATTAAAAGTACAGGTCAACAATAGACGGTTTTATCGTTAAAGAGCGATCTCTTGCATCCTCTGCATCTTTATATTTAATATTAAGATAACTGTACTTTTATAATTGGTTCATATCCATTATACCTTGTGGAAGAGCGGGGTCCCCTGGCACAAGCATTGCTTTGCTTAAAAGGTGACCCCAACCTTGTTCTATTGTAACAATGTATTATTTAAACCAATAAACTTTTTTTTTTCATTTTTCATTTTCATTTTTTCAATTAATTTTTGAGCAGTCGCATTACAGATCAGTTTCAGTTGCATTATATGTAGAATGAAAACAATGAATATTTAACAATTTCTAATTTAATAGTTCAATTTTGTATTCAAAGTCTGTTGTAGTGCTAATAAGTAGTGCCTTTATAAAGATACTAGCTTTTGCCCGCGAATTTGTCCGCGTGGAATTAGGTCATCGCCTCATCGCGTGCTGTTCCTTGGGAACTGTGCATTTTACGGAGTAAAAAGTAGCCTATGTCACTCTGGCCCATAGACTATCTTATGCCAAAAATCACGTCAATCCGTCTCTCCGTTTTGACCTGAAAGACGGAATAACATACAAACACACAAACATACAAATTCACATTTATAATATTAGTATGGATTACGATTATTGTTTTAAGATCATGTCACTATCGATATCATGAGTCGATAAGTGAGAAGTCACTATGACAGGTCGAAAATGCCGCGAACATTCCGGGCTCTGTTAATGACTCAGTTTAACTTACATCAACCAACTTGATAGAGGTCCGGTGTAAGTACTTTCATGCAGCCGGTCGTTGTACGTTAAACTGAGTCATTAATGAGTCCGCTCCGCTCGCAGTGGAAACCTTTCCCGGCCCGGGGGGCGACACTCTTTCCCGGCCCGGATAACACCGACATGGAAATACCGGCCCTGTTTTTTGTGTACAGTCACCAACACCAATATCTGACACAACAAGCGTGCATAAATATCTGATACGACTCTATTTCTAGGGCGGAAGGACGTGTCAGATATGTTTGCACGCTCCGCTGTGGCAGATATTAATGCTGGTGAATGTACATAATTATAGGCTGAGATGGAAATAATATCTTTCGACAGAATGCGTCGCCCGCCGAGTCCAACGGAGACCCCGAGAGCTCACTCAAGCCGTGAGTAGGTTTGGTTCCAATCATGTTGTGATCTTATATTTAAGTAGCTTTTTACCCGCGGTTTCGCTCAAGTAAGGGCGGTTTCAGACTGGCGTGGTCGAGCCATTTTATTTCTGACCCACAGTAGAACGTTCTCACAGTAAGTGTCAAATGAATTCCCTTGTCCAGCAATGCGGTGTCACTATTTTTTTCTACACAAAAGGTTTCACAGTACAGTACGCAGAAAAAAACGGCCAAGAGCGTGTCGGACACGCCCAAAATAGGGTAACGGAGCCATTACGAAAAAATTAAGTAAGTAATAATTTTCTAAGGATTTTGTATTTTGTACGGAATATTCCAAGTTTAGGTATATTATTACCTTAGGGTGCTATTTACTCTTAAATTTGCTTAAACTACAAATCACTGAATTGAAAAATCGTTTTAGCAACCCCCTAATGGTTTCAAAAGACCTATCCAACGATACCCCACGCTACAAGGTTGGATGAGAAAAAAAAATCACCCCTACTTTACGTTTATGGGAGGTACTCTAAAAACAGAGCAAAGCCGCGGACGGACAGACAGACAGACATGGCGAAACTATAAGGGTTCCGTTTTTGCCATTTTGGCTCCGGAACCCTAAAAAAAACGCTAGTCTGAAGCCGCCCTAAACCATGATGCTAGCCTTTTTATCATCATCATCTGGAAGACGTCCACCGTTGCACAAAGACCTCCTCCTTAGAATGCCACAATGAACAAAAAGTTAGGAGTTGTGACAGTTTTAACCCTACAATGCATACAGTTCCCGATCAGGCACAACCAACATACCTATTTAAAAATTATGCTAAAAATGATAGGAAGCGACATCTGTTATACATTTTAGAATACAAACCACACTGGGCTTAGGGCTACTAGTTAATTAGTTCGGTTCGGTGCATTGCCGCTAGTTAGCGGTTTAGTGCTACGGACTGAGTAATCCAATCAAATATCGGGATTCGATGCAAAATTTTGTTTTCGTCAACTTACGGATGATGATAAAAAATAATTACTAGATGAAGCAGCTTGAAAAAATTAATATAGTGTCTAGAAACTGTGCATTATCAATATGTGAGTGTCATTTTATAATATTACGTTATTTACATAATGTTGAGTAAGATTTTTCAAACGTTCCCGATTCCGTACTCCATGCATTGACGTTTTTGTCAAACGTTCCTGATTCGGTATTCCATGCATTGATGTTCTTATTGCGAATACCAAATAAGTGAAGAATGTTTACATTTATGAGAGTCTTTATGTCATAAGCACAAGGATTAATTTAGTATGACCTGTCGGAACGATTATATTTGTTTTGATCGCAGTTCATTACATTAAAAACATTTTTTTTTAGACGATGTGGAGGAGTAGCATAATGCATGTAGTTCCTTAACAGGATTAAAAAAATGTTTTTTTAATAGAATTGTTATAAAACATTTTTTTTTTGCAAAAAAAGTCGTGTATGCTAATAGTAATTGCAAACATTTTTCAAACAGTGTATCACTGATGTCTCCAGTGTCACTGGACAGAAAAACTCTAAAAAGTTGATTGACTTTACTTTGTTGTTAGCGGCGCGGGGGACCGTTTGTGGTGGCGGCGGAAACTAGCGCTCCACGAGGCGCCGCTGTCTCTGGCAGGCTTCAGCAAGGGCTGCTGCGTGCTCAACCAGCTAGTGTACGAGCTGCATTACACACACACACTCACGCCGGGGGACCGCCACACTCTCGGGTAAGGCTGCGCTTCCACGAGGATGCGTGGTGAGGAAGACTTAAGGTCTCTACCCACCGTATCATGGCATGACCGTAATATGAACGTGTCAGAAACAGAATTTTAAGCGCATACAATCGTTGGCGTACGTCTTAAGCAGCATTCACATTTTATCTGTCGTGTGTCGTGACGCATCAGAGCGGTATCGGTTTCATACATTTTATATGGTTGTGTGTGAACACAAGAATTTCGACTGCCGCAACGTACAGTATCGAATCTGCAATTTTTTTTTTTAATTGTGCTATTCTTTGTGCTGTTGTGTTTCGGCGTGGAGAGTAAGACAGCTGGTGAAATAACTGGCACTTGAGGTATTCCATCTTAGGCCTCTAGGTTGGCAACGCATCTGCAATACCCTGGTGTTGCAGTTGTCTATGGGCGGTGGTGATCTCTTACCATCAGGAGACCCACTTGCTCGTTTGCCATCCAGTCGAATAAAAAAAAAATGATAAGCTAATTAAATGTACTTATAAAACTAATTAGTCTCCTATAATTAACGTATTTTTTAGTTTCGATACTGTACGTTGTCACAGTCGATTTATCTGATGCATGTGTTGTGGCGGCTTGTGCTGTGTCGCATCAAGCTATATATAAATAAAGATCGAACAACTGTTCGCCGAAACAGGATAAGCAGAGTTATCGCATGACATCAAAATGTGTGGTTAGGTGCGACGACGAGCGTCAGCGAGGAGGAGTATTACGTAGAATTGTGACCAACAACGCAAGAGCTGAGCGAGCGAAGCGAGCGTGCCGCGGCAGCGCCCGGCGAGTGCCAGAACCGAACTGCCAGCGTCGCGACTTAGTTTGTTTTGACTTCAATATAAAATAAACACAAATTCGAAAGCGAAAAGTTGTTCGAGCAAACGTTGAAATGTGTAGTGATTAATCGGCTAAACGAATTTCTGTTTATAGTTGTTCGGCATACTGACTCACAAGCCAAATGAATAGTCTACTAAAGGTTTGAGTTACGAAACGTTAGTCTGCGGAACAATACATCTGCGTACAAATTCATCGGCGTACCGTTACTCGGCGAAACGTGGTCTGCCAATCAATAATCTGTGTAAAAATTGTCGGCGAATCATTAGGTAGGTAACCATAAATGTGAATGCGACTTTACGCTGCGCTTGGCGATCCGTGCGGGTCTCTATTCGAGAACTTTTCGGCCCCAACGGCCACTGCATGGCAACTGGTTTTAGTTCATTGATATTATCCTTAATTCAGGGTAACACACGGGAAATAGCGGTTGAGCTCCAGAGCCCCGCCCAGCTAATGTTTGTTCTGTATGCAGGTTCATATCCCGTATCGACACGATGTACTGGCTGGACGGCGGGCACGCCGGCGGCCGCAACACTTGGCTCACGTCGCGCAGTCTGCTGGAAACGCTCACCAGGCTCGGTGAGTGCCCTCGTAAGGCCCAGCGTACTAAAAAAAGGGCGGACCCAGCTTTAAAGCCAGGGGTGGGGGAGGGGGGGTTCCCATAGTCAAAATGTAATGTAGGTTAACTGGAAGAGATCCCTTTAAGGGATAAGTTCGGCTTTGTACATCTTATTATCCTGTGTTCTATTATTTTCATGTGTTGTAAGACAATACAATACAATGTATGAGGGGGGAGGCCCCAATAGAGAGATCTCTCTCCAGGCGGGTGTTATGCCTGGGGACCGAAGTCCGAAGGACGAGCGTCGGTAGTTGTATATACGCGTCCTGGTTGTGAAACTTCGATAGCGGTATGTAGAACACGCGTTGGAGTTTCTATTATGTGTTCACTAGATGGCGCTAGGAGTCGCTACATGTACATATTGTTTCCCAAATGAAACATTGAAACTTATTTATTATAAAATCTCCAAAAAGTAACATTACAGTAATACTCTTCTTTCGTCACAGAGATATATTAATTAAAAATCAATGAGTTTGGAAAAATATTGACTGTTTTCCTGTCCCCAGCCCATATCCCCCTTTGAAGCAAATAGTTATTAACTTTTTTTGGCATTTAGGTACTTCAGAAAATTTTAGGTAGTTGTCATTTATTTACCCCGGATTAAAGTAATTCTAGAATTTTTATTCGACTGAAAGATCTAATGGTTTACGTGAGCGAAGTCGCGACCAATGGCTTGTCTAATTAATAAATGTTGTTACAGACGTGAACATATATATCCACGTGAGTCCCTACCAGGTGCAAGACGAGGGTCGCCCGTGGATCGGCCGCGAGGAGAAGACATTCACCGCGCTGCTGAAGAAACTCGGTGCCAAGGTAGCTGGCTCACATTACTAGAGAGCGGATTTGAAGTAGCGATTACAAGTTTAATGTGGATATGACTAGTGCGATTGGTTAGACAGATAGATAGATTTATTCATTAGATATCATGTTGTTTAATTGTCTTACAGTTATCTTATTACTTACTTATTTACTTTAAAACCGCAATGCAATCTTATAGATAATTAAATTCAATAAATGTTATTCTTGCAACAAACTTTATGCAAAGAAAAATATTGTATTCTAATTAAAGGAGTGTTATACAGCTCAAACATTAGAGATCCTATTTATTACGCACAATTGACAAAAATAAATACTAACTTGTACTAGTCTTATCCATATTAAACTTGTAATCGCTACTTCAAATCCGCTCTCTACCATTACACCATAAGGTACATGGCATAGACCCATCGCCCCCTTTCCCCCGTCAATCTCATAAAATATAGTGAGAGATAATGCCAACTTTATGTACCACATTTTATGCAAGAAAAAAAAATGACACCTCTAATGAATAGGCGCAATTTCCTAACAAAATCTAATCAACCCGTCAGTTACTAAAACATTGGACACATATATTTACAAGCATTTATTTAGTTTCACCTGTCCCGTTGTCTGTCGGTCTGTCTGTAGTCAAATCTTGCAAGTTAAATTCGACCAACTTCCAGTAGTCAGTTTGACTTGAAATTTGGCATATTTATGTAAAATACGTGACAATACAATAATCTGGTAGTGACATCCTGGTAGTCTAGCCAGGATCGTCTCCGCAGGGAACTTTTCAACGGTTAATGGCATCGACTTGAAATTTGGCATGCAAATGTGGTTTGGGCGACAATGCAAGTAAAGTCGACAAAAAGTGCTGTCAGAAAAATAGCTTGTATTAAAAATGTTTTTTTTTTACCAAAACTTTTTCTTTTGTCAATCAAACATAAAAATACAAAGATGAAGTATGCTTTGTAATTTTTTTTTTGGCAGTGACGCGGAACTTCCACTGGCTCTATCTTATTTTTTTTATTGACAAAATAAAGAATTCGTGTTCAATATTTCCTAATAATCGATCTAACGAACTAATTAGATTTTTTTAGGACTACCCTATTATTGGTTTATGGTGTCAAGTACGGTCAAGGACTTTATCATGAGCCACCATGGAACCATTTCACATTAAACGTCACAGTGACATCTCATTAATTAACAATGGAAATGTTAGGACTTTTCCTTTGAAAAGGTTCCATGGTGGCTGATGTAAAGTCCTTGACCGTACGTAATCCCTGGCAGGTGCACAGGTACCTCCACGATGGGCACGGCGCGCCGCCCTCCCTGCACATGCACTTCGACGTGATCGGCAACTTCAAAAGACTGCAGGACTCCTCCCCAGCCAGCATCCCTGATTCTTCCGATGAGGACTGAAGACGTTGTGAAATTGTGGAATCAGTCCGTCAGTTGCGATGAAATTAATCCGGATAACTCACGTCTTAAATCGAGTTTAGCTCGAGATCATCATTTTAGTCGTAGGACGTCCACTGTTGGACGGCCTATGCCCATACACTTCCAGTTGCTTCGGTTGCAAACGGCTTGCATCAAACGTGAACCCGCGGCTTTAACTAGGTCAGGGATGGGGAAACTGCGGCCCGCGGGTCATCTCCGGCCCGCGAAGGCTTGAAATCCGGCCCGCGTCCATCAAACAAAAATCAAGAGAAGATTTCGTATTGTTACAAAATTTCATTCTCATTGGCAAGGGCCAATTAGTGTTCCAGAAAATACATATCAATATTTTTATTTTAGTAAATAACATAGCCACAACTTGACCCGCCATATATTTCGTTAGTATATTATTGGCACGCGAAGGAAAAAAATTCACCATCCCTGAACAAGGTCATCCGCCTATCTCGTTGGTGGACGTCCTAAGCTGCGCTTGCCGATCCGTGGTCTCCATTCAAGAAGACTGTTCTCCGTGCTATATGATATGACCGTCTGGCGTGCTAATGCTCGACGTGTTTCGGGTTAATTCGTTGCCTTTCCGTTCATTCGTAACCTTCAATTGAAGAGTATTCAAATGACAGTCATAATTTAGATTAGAATATAGATAGTTATACACACAACTTTACAATGGGTTCATAATTGGTTCGCATACTTATTGAAAGTACTTATTTGTAATTTATTGAATCAGGCGTTACTTTGCGGAGGTCCATATCATAGAACTAAAAGAATTTCCTTGCTCACCCGCGACCTTACGACTTACTTACTTATTTTTCATAACTCATAACTCTTTTTTCTCTGAATCCAATAATTGCTCAGAATAAAATTGTTATAAAACAAACCTAACCTATAGTTTTCTATAGGAAGGATGACCACATAAAAATTTCAGAAAAATTAAGGTTTCAGTCAAAGTCAAAGTCAAAATATCTTTATTCAATTTAGGCTATAACAAGCACTTATGAATGTCAAAAAAAAAAACTACCACCGGTTCGGAAAAACCTCTGTTGAGAAGAATCCGGCAAGAAACTCAACAAGGTATACTTTTTTTCAACAGATTTACAATATTATTAAATGATATGTATACATCACAAGTATTTAACACAACTTTATTTTTAACACAGTAGGTTCGCTATTTGAAGGGATCGCTAATGCGGATCGGAATTATTTCCAAATATCCCTGTCCATGATATAATCATTAACTCTATAATATACGCCTTTGATATTAATGTCTTCTTGACAATAGATCTGAATTTTGTATCCGTTTCATTAATAATATTTTTTGGAATTTTATTATAAAAACGTATGCAATTTCCCAGAAACGACTTTTTGGTTTTAGCCAGTCTGTAAGATGGAACTTTAAGCTTCCTTTCAGTGGGAATAAAATTATGACAAACCATGATTCGGACAAAAATTGCGGTATGACTAGCGAAGTGTATGCGAACTTTGGCGCTCCCCTTTAAAATATTTTGCATGTCTTTCTGACAAAACATGTCGCACTATAAGTTGTATGTAAACCATATTCCTTGTACCATGTTGGGCGCTGTTTTGCAATACTGAGTCAACTCACTGTCATTTTGAAATACGATGTCAACTGTTAAAATTCTTTTCTAAGGGTTGACATTGTACTGCAGAATTAATCAGGGTTAATACACTATAGCAAAACAGCGCCCGTTTGAGCAAATAAATGACTGATTACAAGTCAACGCACGTAAAAAGAGCTCTGGGTCTGTCTACTAACGCGCGCACCTACGCCCCCTCCCGCGTCCCCCACTGCTCCGCCGCCAATTTGGTCCGTATTTCGCTCACTGCGCAGGTATATCGCCAGGAGCTCTTTTTACGTGCGTTGATTTGTACTGCCGTTCTTCTCGGAGCATCGCGACGCGGCGGCTGCAACACGCGCACATCGAGCTAAACTCGATTTAATGCGTGCGTTATCCGGATTTTATTTCACTAAACATGAGCGAGTCTCACGGTAGCTTCATGTTCAGAACCTCCCATCAGCGGTGTTTTCAGACAATTATGACATTGGGGCCTTCAGAAGGGCTTCAGATGTAGTGAGTAAAGGTGCGGATATACTATTTAAAACCCGACGCCACGCCACGCTTACACACGCCAGCCAACGCGGTGAGTACTAATCATCCCAGCCTATACGCCCCACTGCTGGGCACAGGCCTCTAAGAATGAGAGGGCTTGGGCCGTAGTTCCCATGCGGGCCCAGTGCGTATCGGGAACTTCACACACACCATTGAAATGCTTCGCAGGTTTGTGCAGGTTTCCTCACGATGTTTTCCTTCACCGTAAAACTCGTAAAATTCAAATGTAATTTAACATATGAATTTCGAAAAACTCGAAGGTGCGAGCTGGGGTTTGAACCCACGATCCTCTGCTTGAGAGGCCATAGGTCAAACCACTCGGCCACCACGGCTTTGAGTACGGAGTAAGGAGTACTAATCAGTCCCATATATTTATTATGGTCACAGGCGCTACTACGAAACTCGCAAATCGAAGTTCGTATCGCACCGTTCCTTTCACTCGCGTATTAAATGACATAAGCGTCAGCGGGACGGCAACATACGAAGTTCGAGTTTTGCACTTCGTGGTATAGGGCCAGGTGCAGATAACAGGCGTCGGACGACGTGGCGTCGCGTTTTAATAGTATGTGGTACAGCACTATGCGTCCGCACAGGACTGCCAAGCTTCGCCCCGCACTATGGCCTGCGGGGGGAGCAAAGGAGGGGCGGAGAGCTGCCGGCGCTCACGCCGCACGCCGCCAGTTGCCGAGACCTCGCCCGCGCGGAACGCACGCTTCCCTTACTGCTGCTCGCAACGCTCAACTCTCGTACTCACTCGCTCGCTTTCAATTAACGCCAATAATCCGTTTCTCTATCTTGCAATTAATTTACTAACCGCTGTACTCTTATCGCAATTAAATATCCGTAACTCAAGCAACCAAGTTTTCATTCCGACTCGCTAACTACTTATATATAGGGCCTACCCCTATAACTGGTGACCCGCGACGGTGCTTTTAAAATCAAACAGCTTATCATTAGTAAAGTAATATCAAACGCGCCGCGGCAAGATGACCGAGCAAGAGGAGGCGACACATGGCCTTAAAGACGCCGCCGCCGGCGGCACCGGAAGCGGCATGGCGGTCGACCGCGTGGCGGTACGTTTGCCACCGTTTTGGCCCGAAGACGCGGAGGTTTGGTTCGCGCAGGTCGAAGCCCAATTCGCCATCGGAGGCATCAAATGCGATTCCACAAAATATTTTCAAGTCATCCGCGAACTGGACCATAAAACGGCGCGCGAAGTACGCGACATATTGACGAACCCGCCGCCATTACAAAAATACGACAAATTGAAAAATGAGTTGATCAGCAGACTTTCAATATCAAACGAAAATAGGCAACGGCAGCTTTTGACACACGAAGAATTGGGAGACCGCAGACCATCGCAATTTTATCGTCATCTTAAAGGTTTGGCTAAAGACAGCGTCAGCGAAGATTTTTTGAAAACCATGTGGTCAAGCCGTTTGCCGACGCACGTCCAGGCAATAATCGCTTCCCAGAAGTCAGCGACCCTTGAAGATTTAGCGACTTTGGCGGACCAGATAATGGACGTGGCTCCCGCTCCACCTCAGGTAGCGAGCGCTGCAGACAACAGTTCCGGTTTGTACAGGAAAATCGAAGAATTATCCCTGCAGATCGCGCAATTAACAGCAGGTAACGAGCGACGCTCCCGTTGGAACAACAGGTCGAAGTCACGCAGGTCGGAGCCAGGCCCGGAAACCAGGTATGTGCTGGTACCACAGTAATTATGATGATAAAGCTAAGAAATGCGTGCCGCCTTGCAACTATAAGGCGGAAAACTAACGCGGCAGTCCATAGAAGCGACTACTGGCTGTCGCGCTAATACAAGTCGCTTATTTATAACTGACAAAGCTAGTAAAATACAATATCTCATAGACACTGGTTCCGACCTATGCGTGCTACCTCGTAAATTCAAATTTAATATAAAAGCACCTGATACTTACACATTAACAGCAGCAAATGGATCTGTAATACATACCTACGGACTTCTTAAGCAGCAACTGGACCTGGGATTAAGAAGGAATTTCACCTGGAATTTTGTTGTCGCAGATGTGGACAAACCTATAATCGGTGCAGATTTCCTCGCTCATTATGGACTCCTTATTGATTGCAGACAGAAAAAGCTTGTCGACAGCCTCACCTCAGTGTCATCTGCGGGTATGCTCCAGCAGTGTGAACAGGCAAGCATCAAAGCTATCTCCGGCCATAGTGAGTACCACAATTTATTAAAACAATACCCCAGTTTGCTGAAGCCATCTGGTGTGCCACAGGAAGTCAAACATTCCACTGTTCACTATATCAGAACGACTCCTGGCCCACCTGCTTTCTGTAGGCCAAGAAGATTAGCACCAGACCGACTAAAAATTGCCAAACAACAGTTCGAAGAAATGCTACATGAGGGTGTCGCGCGTCGATCTGATTCTCCTTGGGCTTCTGCCCTTCATCTTGTCCCGAAGAAAGGGAATGGCTGGCGACCATGTGGGGATTACCGAGCGCTCAACGCGCGCACAATCCCTGATAGGTATCCCGTCCGTCACATAGAAGATTATTCACATCGCTTGGCTGGTTGCAAAATATTTTCAAAAATTGATTTAGTTAAAGCCTACCATCAAATTCCCGTGTTTGAGGATGATGTTTGCAAGACAGCAATTACAACACCATTTGGCATGTTTGAATTCCCCTTCATGTCATTTGGACTAAGGAATGCTGCACAGACTTTCCAAAGATTTTTGGATGAGGTGCTAAGAGGTCTGGATTTTGTATTTTCTTACATTGACGATGTTCTTATTTTCTCTCATGACCATCAGGAGCACCTGGAACACCTGCAACAAGTCTTCAGCAGATTCCAAGACTACGGGATCCTCATCAACGAATCAAAGTGCTCATTTGGACAACAGGAAGTCAATTTCCTCGGCTTCATCATCTCAGCAGAAGGTACACGACCTATGGATGACAAGGTACAGACATTATTAGATTTCCCTGCACCCAAGACTGTTGGTGGTCTCCGTCGATTTCTTGGGATGCTTAATTTCTACCGAAGATTTGTCCCTCATGCTGCTGACAACCAAGCTCCTCTCAACAATATGCTGGCAGGTCCGAAAATTAAAAGTTCAACTGAACTAACTTGGAACCCAGACCAGCTGGTTGCTTTTCAAAACTGTAAGTCCAGTCTAGCTAAAGCTACATTATTAGCTCATCCAGAGGCAGATGCACCGCTGGCTCTTGTAACTGATGCGTCAAGTACAGCTTTGGGCGCAGTTCTACAACAACTAGTACATGATAAATGGCAACCTTTAGCTTTCTTCTCCAAGAAAATGTCACGAACACAGCAGCAATACAGTGCTTACGATCGGGAGTTACTCGCGATATATGAGAGTGTGAAACACTTTAGGTACATGGTCGAAGGAAGACATTTTGTGATTTATACAGACCACAAGCCAATAACGTTCGCATTCCAACAAAAAGACAGAAAGTGTTCCCCGAGGCAATTTAACTATTTAGATTTTATTTCGCAGTTCACGACTGACCTGCGACATATCTCAGGAAAAGATAACATCACTGCGGACACACTCTCGCGCATCGAGGCCATCTCCGTGCCACCTGACTTCGACGCCATCGCAGAAGCTCAACAGAGAGACGCTGAGCTGCGAGAACTCATTGCTACCCCATCTACATCTTTACGGTTGGAGAAAATACCCGTGCCAGGTACCAATGTTTACTTATATTGTGACACATCTCAGGCGAAACCTCGTCCTTTTGTCGTTCAAGAGCATCGAAGAAGGATTTTCAATGCAGTGCATGGCCTGTGTCACCCAGGAACAAAATCAACAACTAAGCTGGTCACTGATCGATTTGTATGGCCCTCTGTACGGAAAGATTGTCGTCTTTGGACACAAATGTGTGACCAGTGCCAACGCGCCAAAGTGCAGCGGCATACTTCTTCTCCATTGGAAAGGTTCAAAATGCCAGGAGAAAGATTTAGTCATGTACACATTGACCTAATAGGCCCGCTGCCTTCATCATCTGAATACAAATATTGTTTCACAGCAGTAGATAGATTTACCCGTTGGCCAGAAGTAAAACCACTTAAAGACATCTCAGCCGAAACTGTAGCTAATGCTTTATTGGAAACATGGATCTCACGCTTTGGTTGTCCACAGACTATTACCACTGACCAGGGAAGTCAGTTCACTTCACAACTCTTCAAGGCCTTGACAGACCTCTGCGGCATCCAGCTGAGACACACTACAGCATACCACCCAGCAGCTAATGGTATGGTCGAGCGCCTTCATCGCTGGTTGAAAGGAGCTATCATGGCCCACAACGACACGCGCTGGACGGACGTGCTACCAGTGGTGCTGCTCGGTCTACGCAGCGCCTGGAAGGACGATCTGAAATGCTCGGCTGCAGAGATGGTGTATGGTGAGCCCTTGCGAATACCTGGTGAGTTCTTTCAAACCACTAACTCTAACACGCTGCAGCCAGCAGAATTTGTGAGCCAACTGAGAGAGCATATTTCTAAAGTAAAACCAGTGCCTGCATCTAGTCATTGTACGAAGTCAGTTTTTGTACACAAAGATTTAAAAACTTGCACCCATATTTATCTGCGCAAAGATGCACTCAGAGGTGCATTGCAACCGCCATACACTGGCCCACATCGTGTTCTCAGTAGAACAGACAAGACCGTCACTGTTGAATTATCCAGAGGACCAGTGACCGTCTCAATTGATCGTGTCAAACCTTCCTACTCTCAGAATGACACAGTTCCAACTTACCCTTTTTCTCCTCAGACTAATAGAAATGTTCCTGTCCGTTTACCTACACCTGCACCTCCTGCCCCAGCTCCAGCTCCACTCCTAACTCCAGTTTCTGCTCCTCGTCCGGTCAAAACCACACGGTCTGGCCGACAAGTAAAATTTCCCGTTTGTTTTTCACCAGAACGCTGATTCTCCCAGGGGGGTGGTGTGGTACAGCACTATGCGTCCGCACAGAACTGCCAAGCTTCGCCCCGCACTATGGCCTGCGGGGGGAGCAAAGGAGGGGCGGAGAGCTGCCGGCGCTCACGCCGCACGCCGCCAGTTGCCGAGACCTCGCCCGCGCGGAACGCACGCTTCCCTTACTGCTGCTCGCAACGCTCAACTCTCGTACTCACTCGCTCGCTTTCAATTAACGCCAATAATCCGTTTCTCTATCTTCAATTAATTTACTAACCGCTGTACTCTTATCGCAATTAAATATCCGTAACTCAAGCAACCAAGTTTTCATTCCGACTCGCTAACTACTTATATATAGGGCCTACCCCTATAAGTATGTTTCCGCCTTAATTCTTTCCCATCGCATTTTCTCGGAAACCTTCGTATTTGTCATGCTACTTCAGTCAGCCGCAATACCCATCAAGACAGCTAAGCGTAGGAGAAGGTCGCATCGATTATAGAGTGGTTACAATTTTTATTCGATTTTTGTTTACACTATATTCTCTATAATTTGAGCGTCGGGTTATAACATCGCGCATCGCGGTGTGTCTAAACGACCGTATACGCACAAAAAAAACGCTAGTCTGGAACTGCAGGGCCACTAAGAAACTCGAAATTCGTATCGTACCGTCCCTCTCGCTCTCGTATTAAATAGTATAAGTGACAGAGGGACCGCACGACACGAACTTCGAGTTTCGTAGTAGCCCTGCTGGCCTTACGTTCGTAATTGCATTCTGAATGGTTGCGAATAAAAATAAAAATAAATATTATGAACAAATGTTTCAAATTTTTGTTAGTATGTACTTAAATGAAGTATGAATTGTTTGTTTTTTAGGTACCTATTATGTTTTATAAGTAAGTTAAGTATCTATTACAAAGTGACAAATTATTAAGTACAAAGTATGATATACAGTCAACCAACTTTTTCCTAAACCACCACAGGATCGTGTCATAATGACAGTTTCCGTCATTCGATAAAGATTTTTATAGACAAATAAAATTATTTACTATGATAAAGTTCCCAAGTGTCCCAGAGATGAAATTGTTTGACTGTACTCTAATATATTTTGTATTATTAAAATTACGTTCTTTTGACGCGTCTAAGTTATGTGTTGAGAATCTTAAAATTTTAAGAATGTTTATTTTTATTTTGTTTTAAATGAAATTATTTTAACCACCAATTATATTTAAATAAAAAAATCTAGACTACAAATGGAAACTACAGATTCTACACCCATAGTTCCAAATCTTCCAATATGACGTTAAAGTTAGTTGAATTTATTTTTTTATGAAACGTATTATTTTTGATTCACTCTTAAAACATATTCTAAACGCAGTGTTAATGTTTTAAAATTTTCGTAATAGGTAGCGGGGCTAATATTGTTTTGTAAATTTTGATCTCAAGTATTAATATTATAATAATTTACTATGTGAATAAATCTATTTTCAATCATATTTGTTTTTCTTTCTAAGAATTGTCACTCTTTTTTAACCAGTCCCCTATCCCTTTAGCCTTTTGAACGCCACAGTCGGCAACACAAGACAGCTGAAAATTTTCGACCTTTCTGGATCAAGAAGCCAGACCTTCGTCATAGTATAGGCTGAAAGTTTTTTTATATATGGTGCTAACACAGGTAAGAACGATCCCCAACTATGTAATTAATTAGTTAGTTAAAATTTCAACTTAACTTTCGTCATAGTACCTACAAAACCCTATCCATAGATAGGCTACTACAAAATTAATCAGTTTTATTCTGTGATTTTACATTATATTTTATCTACCTATGAAGGAATTAATTTAGTTATTTTTATATTGGGCTTCTATCACTCCAACTATCAGACTACTGTTTAAATAAAATAAACCTCTATAAATGTGGTAAATATCATTTATTACCATCAAAATACGCACCTTACATATATTTTATTTAACTAACTGGCGTAACAGAATAATGGCCTACCAAACCAGCGGATAACCAAGTATATTATGCTATGGTCGCACTTAATACATATAACGATAGAAAAATCAGTACTACAACACGAGAAGGATTTATGCTAGCCAAAGACCGATTGGACTAAAAAGTTACAAAAACTTTATTATACTTTAAATTTTAATTAAAAAACCTTTTTAGTTCAACCGATCACAATACAGTCCCAATTGTTCAAAACTCGAAGTTTACCATAAACTTGACATATTTTTTTCTTTTGAAAGAATGGGACTGGGTCGGGTTGGACTGTCTAAACAGGCAGCATGTCGTTTGCGCTAAATGATATTGAAGCAGACTCTCGCACCATTATACAGGTAAAGCGTCGTCTTAGTTCATAATAACTTCATTAAAACATTTTACGGATATACGGGAGAACATGAAAATTCAACCACAATGTTTCTACGTATGCAATCGTAAATTAACTCAAGCAATTGAAATATTTAAGTATCACCTTCGATTTAGTATAACAGTCGATTCTACTAGTGACGAGTAAATTAAAAGGATACAAGTTCGGAAATGCGTGTTCCCTATGAACTACATTAGCTTACCTAACATTAAAAACTGACTAGACGTAAAAAAATGAGGCAAACACCATTTTTGCCCCCAATTTTTACTCCAAAGCTACATGACATTTTTATATTTCAACGTTATCGTAACATTATGAAAAATATACAAACTGTGTTAGGTACCTACTATGTTAAGTTTTGTGTAATATTTACATCGAGATGATAAATTACATTAAACATAATGTAATTCTGGTGAGAAAACTCATGTTTCTCGACTTAATTACATGAAATTTTTTGGCCAACATAGGAACATAAGTATGGTTACTAGTATTGACTTACTTTAAATTGCATATTTTAATGGTTAAGTATAAAGCGTCTTAAAACTTGAATTATTTTATAAAATCTGTCAAAATAAAAATAACTACTAGATTTCATATCTACCTACACATGGGAAGTGCCAGGGGTTGTTGTGTGAGTTCCGTAGCTATCCGCCGATTTATTAATTTATAATAAGTGATATCTTAAGAAACTAAAATTGCAGTCAAAAAGGGTTTTGTCACATCCCTAATGCAAATAAATGCAACGAATATACAAAAGAAAATAAACTATAGACAAAAACATCCGGTTTCACTGATACTCATGATCATGAACGGTTTAGTTTAAATAAGGATAAGTTTTTCATAAGTCCAAAGTCTGACACAGGAAAAGCGCGATTTCATCTATTTCTAGATCTGATCGATCTAGAAGTCTTGGTCAAACGTTGGGCAAATACAAACAATAATCAACTAGCCTAAGTCTTGATAACAAACATTTTTATTATCACCCCTCGCAATCAAACTCACACATTTTGTGACGTCTGCTCAAAAACATTTCTGTTTTAAGTCTGTTTGTTGATACAAACTTCTCTGTCATTCCATCAATAATGACAGTGAATAAATATTCCAAGTTACGCCCTAACACGATAACTGTTTACGTACACAATACCATGCAACTTTAATAGTTTTTTTAGTTTATTACACAAAATTTTACGTTGCCTGTCCGTTGGCTGGTTTGCGCGTGAATACTCGCGAGAGCGCCGGTTTTTTAACAGTCGGTGCACTTATTTTAGACGGCGTGGATTTCGGCCTCAAACTGGGTATCTGCGACACTTTGATTCCTATGGCAGTCTTTTGTTTCGGGGCCGTTGGCACGGTCTGCTTCGGCTGACCCTCGAAGGTGGAACTTCGAATCAGCTTAGGCGTTTCTGTTTTGTCGCTCTCAATCCACACTCGCTTGTCGGGCTTGGCGGTTACTTTTTTGCTCTGCTCCACTTTCTTCCACAGATTGGCTATCTTGCTTTCCACGTCTTTGGCGGATATTTTGGAAGACTGGACCGAGTTGACGCTGGATGTGCTGCCTTGCCGGGAGCCTCGTGAGGCTAAGGTGACGGTTTTTGCGCTATCGTTGCTGTGCAAACTGTGATTCGAAGCAGAGTTTCTCATAGTAGGCTTGGTGTTCTTAGGCGGAGGTTTGTCACCACTCCCGCTCTTTTTTAGAGGCGGTCGCGTGTATCGATTGAGTTGCGGTAGTCTCGACGGAGATGTGTTGTTTGCTGCCGATTTTGGAGGAGTCTTAGCGTATCGAGACACTGCAGGCTTTTTATCTGGTACTGGCAAATCTTTAGCCGGCACGGAGCTCTCTTCTTTGGTGAACGTCCCTTGTCTTTCCAGAGGCAGCGGCTTGCCTGCCACTAAAGGTATGGCGACAGTTTTCTGTTGAGCTGTTTTCGAAGGGGACTTGTTCAAAGTCTTTTTGGGCGACGTGTTAGCACTCGGAGGTT
This sequence comes from Choristoneura fumiferana, assembly GCF_025370935.1. NCBI lineage: Eukaryota > Metazoa > Arthropoda > Insecta > Lepidoptera > Tortricidae > Choristoneura > Choristoneura fumiferana. Next base: position 18,681,210 of record NC_133484.1, read on the forward strand.
TGGAAGCCGTAGGGGGTTTGCTCGAGGCTTTGGCACTTGTTTGAGCTTTGGGGGTCGCAAGGGGTTTCGCGGGTGGCTTGACAGGGGCTTTTGATGTTGGAGTAGGTTTCTTAGCGGGAGGAACGCTTCTCCTGTAAGGAGAGACGTAAGCCGCTTTCTTTCTGCCCCTAATAGTCTTAGCTTCTTCCTTTTCGTGGGAATCGTTAGAGTCTAGACTGTCGTCTCGTCTTTCTGGTTTAGTTATTTTAGGTTTAGGCCGCGGGGGCTCGTCCTCTTCGGAATCCGATTGCACTTTGTCAGAGTTGCTATCTCCCTCGTAGCTCGCGAAGTCGCTACTGCTGGGATTTTGGAGTTTATCACTTTCCAAAGCCCTCCTATAGGACGCTGTCATTTCTATATTCTTCAAATTGTTAACCACGCAGATATCAACAGCAGCCGGGCTTTCTATGACGGGTAAATAGTTTCTAAAGCTCTTGGTGTAGGTTTGCATTTGGGTAGAGTTTAATTCGAAATCGTCCTCGGTGTGGCCGCTGTCCGTCTCTCTGAATACATCGTCCTGTCTTTCATCTATAATTTGTTGGTGGCTCAGTTCGTTGGAAGACAGGCTGTCGTAGCCTGTAGTGGTTTCCACGTTTTCGAAGTTAGCGTCTTTAGTAACGAAGGTAGGCGAAGGGGGGATGTCTTCGCTGAGGGTTCTCGTTCGGAACCTTTCTGCGTCTTCCAGACGTTTTTGCCTAATAGTTTTCTTAGCTGCCAGCCGTTGCTTCAAGCTTTCTATCTGCGGGTCCACCGTCTTAGTTTCTTGGATGATGCTGTGTATGTTGACGGTCTGTGTTTGGTACCTAGCCCTGTCCTCTAGCCGTCGCTGTTTCGCGCTCATTTTCCTCTTGGACTTGGCTTCAGAGTTGGCGGTGACGTATTCGTCGGAGCGGTCACTCTCCGATTTAGTCCAAGTGACGAATTCTTCGGACTCCACCTGTAGAACTACGTCGCTTTCTGATGAAGGGTCGATGATGGTGTACGTTTGATATCTGTCCTTGGCGGCACTTCTTTTTTCTTTCGGCGTCAGGTACTTAGGATCCCTTTGCCTCTTAGGAGTTGATTCTACGCTGCTAACGTCAGATGGCAAGGGCGTGCAATTCTCTGAGCCCGAAGGTATGTCAGTGACGACGTTTAAAGTGTTAGAAGTGTCATCGTACAGCTGATGTGCTGTTGTTTGCTCTATTTCTACGGTTGACTCGGCCATTTCGTCAAACAGAGATGGCGGGTTGACTTTGTCTAGATCTAGCATGTTAAAGTTGTGACACAGTGGGAAATCTTGTATGGGTTGTCTGAAGTCAAAAACTACCGGCGTCTTTTCCCTATCAGCGACTTCAGACACTATACTGCACACCGATATCATGCTGCTCTCCAAGTCAATGTTTTCCATTTCAGATGGTGGTTTCACGTTATCCAGGAAACTAACTGGGTTACTGTCAAGGTGTTCCGAGCTTCCTTGATGCATGGAGTTAGTTAGTGCTCTTTTAACCATCATTGCGACGGGCAAGGATTTCTTTCGAGGTTTCTGCGTCCTTTTGGACTGTGAATCATCCCATTGTCCCGAAGCGCTAAGGGAGAGAAGGCTACCCAAGTGTGAAGGTGGTTTCACGTTGTCCAAGTCCAAAGACGTTAGAGATGTAACACTGTTCTCCATGGCATAAGCGGAGCTCTTTAATTGCGCTGCCAGTCTGGCCGCTTCCTTTTCTATAGCGGACGCCATGAGCGAGTCAAACTTCTGTTCACCATCATCCACTAAGGACGTGAAGCTGGGTTCTGGAATGTTATCCAACAAAACATCATTGACGAGATTGGACTCTGTGATATGCAAATCTGAGATGGTCGGATCCTCTAGTTTGTTGGTGAGATCAGGTCGCGAGCAAGACATAACCGTCTCGCTTTTCTCCAGCAAATCGGGTAGTGCTAGAGCAGGATCGGCGATTTCGCTTCTTAGAGAGGATACCATGTGGACGGAGCCGCTTATGGTGGGGAACGTGACGTCATCGGGGCAAGTGTTATCATTCCACGTGTCGTGTCTAGACTCCTCGTGTTTCTCCGTGTATTTGATGTCGGTCCACTCCAGTTTCCGGCGCGTGAGAGTGCCCGCGTCGTAGTTTTTGACCGCGTCATCACTCCAGGAACCGTCGAGAACGTCGGCGTAGGACTCATTGGATCTGTCGAGCTCGTCCTTGACCTCTGAATCTATGGTGGTGTTAGTGGAGCGCGGCGCGAGGCACTCGTTGGAGCGGTTGATCTCACTGGTGTCGGTGGAGTGTGTGTGTGTGTGTGTGTGTGTGAGTGTGTGCGCGGCGTCAGAGCCAGGTGTGTTTGTGTTTGCGCCGCCGGCGGGCGCGCGCCCCGGCGGCGGCGCCGCTGCGTTTTTTGAAGTGTTCCCTCCCGCGCCGCGAGCTATCACCTCCTCCAAAATGGCGCGATCCCTAGAATCTTCTCCGACCATCTTGTCTAATGCTCCTTGGCTTTTGGCGTCCTTCTTCCTCCGGGAACGATGGTCGCGCGCCTCCAGCCTGTCGTCACTCCTGACTCTCAACTTCTCTTGCTTCTTTTGAGCCTTGGACATGCCCATGCGGACGCATCTTTCGAACACTTCTTTGTCAGTTGAACCGAAGGAATCGTTGCTCAGGGAGCTTAGCGAGTTGCTTCTTTCCAATTGCCGTCTGGGTTCGTCGATCCTAGCGGGCAAACTGGGCGGTCCGTCATCATAGTACCTGGAGCTATGCGCTCTGAACCTCGATGGGATTCCGGAGCCCTCTCCATGATAAGAATAAGGGGATCTAGTTAAACTGTGACTCGTGTAATCTTGTTCTAACTTTCTGATCCTATTGCTGTTTTTAACGTTATAGACGCCTGAAGCTATGTTCTTCTCGAATTCCGGGTCCGGGTCTTTGATTTTCGGCCTGTGTTGGTTGATTTTGTCGCTTCGGTCCAGGGATTTGTGGTTTCTGGGGTGTCTCGTGTGTTCTGTGGGGCGTTCGACGGAGTGTGCCTTGTCCAGGTTGTAATTGGCTCGGGGGTTGACGCTGGAGAGGCCGGCCTGGACGGTCTCCTCGAATATTTCCCGGTCGGTGGAGCCGAAGGAGTCCAGGCTGAGGGAGCTGGAAGAGTCTCGTGGAGCAGCGGGCGCGGGCTGCGGCTTGTCGCGAGAGTTCCGCTGCAGTTTCACCGGGAGACGGCTCTCGTGCCGGCGGCCTGGAGGCAACAATATTGTGTAAATAATAAGATGCCGTAATGGGTAGCCATGGTGGCCGAGTGGTTTGACCTTTGGCCTCTCAAGCAGAGGATCGTGGGTTCGAACCCCGGCTCGCACCTCTGAGTTTTTCGGAATTCATGTGCGAAATTACATTTGAAATTTACCACTAGCTTTACGGTGAAGGAAAACATCGTGAGGAAACCTGCACAACCTGCGAAGCAATTCAATGGTGAGTGTGAATTTCCCAATCCGCACTGGGCCCGCGTGGGAACTACGGCCCAAGCCCTCTCATTCCGATAATGAACGAAACCTTCAAGGTCGCGGGTGAGCAAAGTAATTGCTTTAAGCATATTGATATGGACCTCCGCAAAGTAACGCCTGATTCAATAAATTAGTTAGGTACTATTTTTACTTCATAAATATTGTCGCCAAGCGCCAACTACGTGAAATGGTTGTAGGCACGTCAAAACCTATCCACTCTTCTAGCAATATGCTTATAATGTCGCATACTTAAGCTTGCGCGACACATCTATTTCTCTTATAACATGTTCTTATACCTTGCGCTTCGTGCGGCGGTGGGCGCGGCGGCGCGGCGTTGCGGGTGTCCTTGGGCGGCAGCGGCGGCGGCGGGCTGCTCTCCACGCAAGCGCCGCGCTCAGAACTCGCGCTGCGGCTGGAAAAAAAAAATTAGTTATGAGCCAATTGCAAGCAAGACCGTAATGTCAAAAAAACCTCACGATACTAACGCCATCTAGCGATATTTCGCCTCTCTTTTAGCCCTCATTGCACTTTATCCAAGGACTGTATAAACCACGTATTGACTCACCTATCCCGCACGTTCCGGTTGAACTCGTGCGACATTTTGACAGTCTCTGTAGACGCGCGCAGGTACGGCGGTAGTGATCTCTGTAAAACATAAACAATTATAGTTTGCAAATATTTTCATGTATTTCGTTCAGCCAAAGAGTACGAAAAATAAACAGTACAACCAGAATGCTACGTTATTTATAGGAGACCAATTTAAAGTTTTATACATTTAATTCGCTTATGAATGGCACAATTAAAAAAAACGAAAATTTGCAGATTCGATACTGTACGTTGCGGCAGTCGTAGTCTAAAAATATTAGTGTTTTGTCTCATTTTTTCATACATTTATGAGACAAAACACTAACATTATTAGACTAATATGCTTTGAGAAACAGGGCCCTGATCTTTAACAGACGACCACGTCCACTCAATTAATTATTATTTTAGGGCGCATTTGTCGTTAGTTGACACCTGAGAGGGTTTCATTGTATCCCTCAACTATCGACGAAAATACATTAGACATGTAGGTAAGGGTAACTTACGCAGAACTCGTCACGGTCCGCATAAGTGTTGATTGGCGAGACGTCCGACGGTGCGCCCTTGTTTTTCACCACCTGTTCAAAGTCAAAGTCAAAATATTTTTATTCAATTAAGGCTACAACAAGCGCTTATAAACATCAAAAAAAAAATACACCACCGGTTCGGAAAAATCTCTGTTTGTGACATAAGAAAGATTATGATCAAATTAAGTATGCATTCCGTCTTTTTGTAGAAAATGAAATTTAGTATGGATTTTCTATACCTAGTCATATATATGGTATACCTAGTGCCATCCACGAAGACGCGTGATTTTGTCAAAATTAGACATTAATGACATTGTAATAAGAACAACGGCACTAAAATGTAACGGCGGCTAAAATGTAACTAAATACTCTTCTGTTGGTTCAAATCGGTTCAACCTAACGCGAGATAATCGCGGACAAACATACATACATACAGGTCAAATCGAGAACTTCCTTTTTTTGAAGTCGGTTAAAATACCAAAACCTCTTAAATGCAACAAATACTTTTATGAAAACCGCTTTAAAATCGGTTCAGCCAAACGCGAGATAATCGCGGTAAACATACATAAATGTCAAACTTTTTTTTTATCAAATAGCTGGAAAACGAGCATATGGGTTATTAAAACAAACCCTATTTGTACCGTACCGACCACCAAGTAACAACCGGCTCCTTAAACAATAAACAGAGACCGATTATCAAAAATTTGATAACATGTTAAAACATATTACATTACACGTTACTTATAAGAAATAACAATACATTTCAAACTGACGAGTAAAGCGTAACTATGGTATACCTAATACATATTTTGCGACCACTTTTACACTGTTAGCGACTTAGAGTGATACAGCGCCATCTATCGAGAAAGCTGGTAAACAGGTAACAAAGATTGAGCCTTTCAAATTCGCACATGACATTCAATACCGTATTAACTCAAAATAATATTGAATAATAATTTTAATCTAACCTCTACATGTAATACAGCAGCATTGTGAGTTAATACGGTATTAAATGTCATGTTCGCAATATACTGTACAGTCGAGGTCAAAGATATGTTTAGGTACACTTTACTAGCTTTTCACTATCACTTCATGATTAAACTTAAGTATAAAATTGTCAGAAGGCAGACTGTGACAAAGTACTAAAGTGTACATAATGATATGTTTGAGGTCGACTGTACGTACAGGCCGCGAGCTCACCTTATCGATCCCCTTCTGTATGCACTCCCTCAGGAGGTCACCGTGGTCGCTGAGGCCGCTGCTGTCGCTGGCGGGGGCCGCGGACTCTATCGACAGCGCTGACAAGTTCGAGTTGCTGCCGGCTTTGGAGAGTATGGCGGGGGTGTCCTCGGTGAAGTACACTTGGCACGTGTCGCCTGGTGTCTGGGTTCCTGGCAACGTATACATTGTTCTTTTTAGAGACCGTATTATATAGAAAATAATAGTAGATTATTGTCGTGGCCTGGAAGTAGGCAATTGCTGGCTGAGTATGAGTATTAAACGGACGAGCTTGCGAGTCCGTTTAACTAATACGAAGCCAGCAATTGCTATTCCAGCCGAGACTAATATAAAGCTTTTCTCAAAATGGTGAATAATTCTGAAATAGAATAAACTTTTTCTCAAAATACTTATATTGTAAAATTTAATTTTAATCCAATATTTTTCTTATGCTTTCCCGCCTTTTTTCATTAAAAAATAAACTGCAGGTGTGTTTTTCCACCGAAAACACCACAAGCTATTTCAGACCCAATAGAAAAAGTCCGGAGTTCCAACAAAATATCTGATACCGGCCATTAGACTTGGCTGTATGTATACGACTTGTGCCAATATTGCCATGGCCTTTTTAACTTTAAAAAAATGTGACTGATTGCAGGCGCGCTAATTCATTATTGTCGAGCTAGCGCGCCTGCAATCGTTTTAACTTTTTAATTTTTTCGCTGACCATAAACTATGCACTTCACCTTCTGATATGTAAACAATAATGTCAACTTTTACGGTCATTTTTGAGAAAAATTCTTTAATAAATAACACGTAATATATACAATAATGAACGAAAATAAATAAAAATAAAAATAAAACTAAAACTAACTTACTCTAATCCTAGAAATCTAGATTTACAAATATCACCCATGTCGCTGCTATTGGGCAGGGTGCCTGTTGTATTTGACTTTGTTTATTGAAGTGACATACATACATCAGATAGAATACAATGTATAGTAAAGAATAAGAAATTTAAACATTTTGATTAGCCAGTTATACAACATACTCCCCGTAATCAAAACAAGATTATAAACATAAACCTATTCCTTTTATACAATTCTGATGCTTGATACGAGCCAATGGCTTAGTTAGTACATCAGCCCACATCTCCAAAGTATTGATATATACGACATTAATAATATTGTTCGATAATAAATCTCGTATATAATGAAATCTTGTGTCTATATGCTTGGTTCTGTTGTGGTGAACCGGATTCAATGCCAACTTCTGGGCAGACTGTGAATCATTATAAATAGTAATAACAGTTGACATACCAGTAAGTTCACACATCAATCGCCTCAGAAATTCAGCCTCTCTACCCGCACTGGACAAACTCATATATTCCGCTTCGCTGGACAACAGGGCAATGGTGGTTTGCTTCTTACTTTCCCATGAAATGGCTCCCCCGGCCATAGAAAAATAGAATTCGGTGTATGAACGACGATCCATAGGACAATTGGCCCAATCTGCATCCGCGTAGCCAATTAAACATCCACCGTCTTTCCTGTAAGTAATGCCCAAATCCATAGTGCCTTTCAAATATTGTAATACACGTTTTGCCGCCTTCCAATGACTTTTATCATATTTAGTATTGAATTGACTTAAATATGATGTAGCAAAAGCAATGTCTGGACGAGTATTAACGGCCAGAAAATTGAGTGAGCCTATCAATTGCTGATACGGATAGGATAATGAAGATTCACTTACATTCTTCTCACTCGGCAGAAACTTTTTAGTTTCCAACGGCGTAGGCACGCTCTTACAGTCCATCATGTGAAATTTTTGTAGCAAATCACGAATGTAACTTTCTTGAGATATTTTAATCTCATTAGGTTTGTAATGTATATTTAAACCTAAGTAATAACTAAGTTTGCCAATCACTTTCAAACTAAAATGATTCCGCAAGTCAGATATGACAGTATTTAGCGTTTTATTTTCTTTGTACAAAATGACAATGTCATCGACATGGAAAGCGAGTATTATTAACTCGTTACCAAACTTTTTGGTAAAAATACATGCTTCCGAAGGAGTTTGGTTAAAACCTATGCATTGTAAAATTTCGGTCAACTTTTTATACCATGCTCGTGAAGCCTGTTTGAGGCCATAAAGCGATCGTTTCAGTAAACATACTTTATCTTCTTGACCAGGTTTTATAAATCCTTCCGGCTGACTCATATATACTTCTTCCTCCAAAATTCCGTTTAAAAATGCCGTGTCAACGTCTAAATGGTGCATTTTCATTCCCTCTTCCGCAGCCAATGCGAACAACATGCGTAAAGAAGAGTTTCGAACGACTGGAGAGAAAGTTTCCAAGTAGTCAATACCATAAACTTGATTAAATCCTTTCGCGACAAGTCTGGCTTTATATTTAATTACGTCACCATGCGCATTTTTCTTCAGCTTGTAGATCCATTTGCAAGGTATGACTTTCTTATCTGGTCTATCAACGAGAACCCAAGTTTGTTTCTCAAGCAGTGACTGATATTCATCTTGCATAGCTTGATACCATTTATCACTATCTTCTGCGTTCAAAGCCTGTGTATAAGTTGTAGGTTCATCCATCAGCTGAGGGGATGAAGTTTGCATGCATACACAATTGGCAGCAGAATTAGGTTTTCTGGGTCTCAAATTGTACCTTGGTTCTACAGAATCAGTATCAGATTCAGTTTCTTCTGATGAAGATGCAATAACAGGTTGAACTGACACATTTGGAGTAACAGCGTTATGCCACTGCCCCACGACATTAATATCAGACTGAACATCTTCTGATATAATATCTACAATATCAGGTTGAATCTGTTCATTTTCGATGACAGCGCTTGTGACAGGTGTTCGACTATCTGAACTATTTGACGAGTTTACTTGCGAACTTAGCAATAGAGGCACAACTGCTGATTCAGTTAAATTATTATCAGACTTACAAGTTGTCTTTACTTTCAAATCTTGAAAATCACATTCAAAGAAAGTAACATCTCTGCTTTTCACAAGTCTTCTGGGATATCTAATATCTCTGAAAAAATAACTTCTTGGATCTTCTGAATATCCAACGAAAATATGTTCGGATGCTTTCATGTCCAGTTTCTTCCGATTACATTCAGGGACATGGATGAATGCTCTGCATCCAAAAACACGCAGATGAGAAAGATTTGGTATTTTAGCATACCATTTCTCGTACGCCGTCTTCCCATTGAGAGCACGGTGAGGAGACCTATTTTTAAGATATACAGCCATCTCTGCAGCATCTTGCCAATAAGCTGGAGAAAGGGAACTATCAGAAAGCATTGATCTTACTTTCTCCAAAATTGAGCGATTTGTTCTTTCTGCAATAGAATTTTGCTGAGGACTGTAGGGAACTGTTGTTTGGTGTTGAATTCCTTCATTTTGTAAATATCTCGAAAATTCAGCATTAACATATTCTTTTCCATTATCGCTCTTCAATATCTTAATCTTTGCTCCTGTTTCCCGCTCTACTGTGGACTGGAAAATACGAAACTTGTTCTTTACTTCCGCTTTTGAAGGAATAAAGAATACAAAAGTCATACGAGAAAAATCATCTATAAAAAATAAAATATACTTATTGCCTTGAAATGAAGTTTCAGGCAATGGTCCACAAATATCTGAATGAATAAGTTCCAGAACAGAAGTTGATCTTTTATGTGAAACTTTCTTAAAGGGTTTCCTATTCTGCTTACCTTCAATGCAGGGGATACATGGTTCCTTATCGACTTCTGAGTAGTCCACGCCCACTGCGTGTCCCTTCCTCAGTTGATCCATTCCGATGCGACATAAATGACCTAGTCGTCTATGCCAGAGCTTGAAGCTAGAAACATCAGAGTGGGTCTCAAAAGCAGATAATTGAGTCGTTGGGTTAACCGTACAGTCTAGAGAATACAGTCCACCACATATAGAACCATGTAAAATTACATCACCTGTACAAGAAAAAGCATCAGAATCATAAAAATTACAACCAGTTCTATCAAAAACTACGTTAAAACCTTTATCTACTGCCTTCTTTACTGAAATAAGATTAGAATTCAAGTTCGGTACATGAACTACATCAGTAATCTTCTTTATATTAGTATTCTGACCGCAAGTGGTGATAGAAATATCTCCAATGCCTTTACTGGGCAGTACATCTCCATTTGCAATGGTTACAGTTCCAATAGACGAACTTCTCACATTATTCATCCAATCAGCTCGTGACGTCATGTGTGCTGAAGCTCCAGAATCAATAAACCATTTATCACGCTCTAATCCGTCATTGACATTCAGTGCACATAGAGAATTTTTGTGATTTACGGGTCTCTTCTTCTTGTCCTTTTTATGGGACAATCTGGACGCTTATGTCCTGGCTCCATGCAGTCGTAACACACAATAGGTTTCTTCGGTTGGATGTAGAAGGTTTGTTCTGGTTCATTCGTGTACGAAGAGCAGTACCTGGGTTATCTATAGCTGGTTTATTCAATTCATTCAATAATTTGGTCTTAATTAAATCCACTGTAATGTCTATGTTGGAATTTTCCAAAGCCATTACTAAAGGTGCATATTGAGCACTTAAACCTCCAAGAAGAATCGCAGCTATTGAAGCATCTTCCATAATTTTGCCAATGTCGGCTAAATCTTGCACAGTTGACATGACAGCATTTATGTACGTCTCTATATTGAAATCAAAATCATCAAGACAGTACCTGTAGAGTTTCCGTTCGAGGCTTATACGTCGCCCTAAACCTTTGTCCTCGTAAGCGGACGAAAGAGCATCCCAAGCTTCCTTGGCTGTTTTGCATGACCTTACATGAGTTATTGCCATACCATCTAAAGTGAGACATATTTTCGATAACGCCTTCTGATCGTTACGTGATTTTATCTCAGTAGGAATTTTACTATTATCAGAATATCCGATGATCGTCTCCCATAACTCTTCATGCATAAGGTACATACGCATTTTGAATTTCCATACGGAATAACCGTCTCTGTTAATGAGTGGTTTTATGCCAGAAATCGAATTATTTGCCATATTTATACGCACAGCTGTTCGATGTCACAACAAAAATAGTATGAAAATATCTTCGTGAACTATTGAAAATTTTCACAGATTTTCATAATTTATAAACGCACATACTGGAAAAAACTAGTAGATTCACTTTTTATAAAGAATATATCGTTTTTATAAGTAATATACTCAGTTAAATATAGAGTTTCGTGCTGATAACGAATGTTGTATTTGACTTTGTTTATTGAAGTGACATACATACATCAGATAGAATACAATGTATAGTAAAGAATAAGAAATTTAAACATTTTGATTAGCCAGTTATACAACAGTGCCCATAAGGCTGGCTGCGTTTCCTCGTTGTATGGCAATGCCAATACGTTGACCGAGGAAAGAGCCAGCCCTATGGTCACCAGTGAAACGAGCAAGCTTCTTTTCTCAAACATGACATAAAATATTAACGTTGTGTTACAAATAATAGAATGGAAAGTATAGCGCTGCAGTCGCTGCGCCTCGGCTGCCTGCGCGCGATCACTCTAGCGGCCTGCAAAGAGATTTCATACAACTTTCCCGGCCGCTGGCCGGCAATGCGACCGTCTTTTGCTTCAACGCGAGCTGAAGCACGGCCCGCGCCCGCAGTCGCCGCGCCAGCAGACAATCACAACAGGGCGACGAGACTAGCATCCCGCCAGTTTGATTTCTTGTTTTTTTTTTTCATGTCATGTTTGAGAAAAGCTAGCACGGAACGTGGCGTTGCCGGCCTCGCATCCCTATCCAACCTCGCTAGGCTCGGCTGTCTATATCTACTTGGCCGGCAACCCCCTTCTTCCCGGCCTCTACAGTAATCTACTATTTCTCAAACAAGCTATGTAATGTTTATGTTGTGTTCCATAAAACAGGCTTCAAAATATACTGTTGCAGGTTTTGTTTCAATGCAAAACGTCAAATATCCACGATAAAGGCCATTCATTATACACGACTTTAAATTAATAATCTGAATTTCTAAATAGCAGAGAATAGTCGTGATAGCCTGGTTTGACCCACGTGCTTTCAAGTAGAGGATCGTGGATTCAAACCCGATTAGTATTAGTATAGAAGATTAGACCAAGCAAGGAAATCTTATGAGATATTTCTCCTCTTACCTCTGAGTGGTTCGCTGACAAGGGTCCTCGCGGGGAGGGCTTGTGGCGCGTGGGAGCTCTCTTCCAGGTCAATCTTGGAGCTCTCCTCAGACAGCTTTGCATCTAACTGCGATGGCTGTAAACAACAAATTATTTTCGTTGATTGAAGGTTGTGTTTGTGTATTAACAGGGTTTTATGGTTACTGCTGATTTTAGCTTTCTTGGCAAGTCCTTTTTAACTTGGAACACGTCGTGCAAGATAGGGCCTCCTTTGTTCAGCAGTGGACGTCTTCCGGCTGATGATGACGATGATCATCAATGGATGGCGAAACAGGGGGGTAAAAGTCTCACCTTGACCTCCTCGTCGATAGTGAGACTGCTGAGACTGCTCAGGTTGGGCGGCGAGCACTGCGCCGGGGTGTTCTCGACCATGAACTGAGACGTGCGTTCTTCAAACACTGAGACTTCGCGGCACGACTCTCCTCGACAAACTGCAGAGAAAAGTACATTGTTTTTCTGTTAAATGGACCATATGTAGTTTAGATGTCGATGCAAGTACAGCGAGTAACAAAAGCTTGATTAAAGAAAGAAAGAAAGGTTTATTTTGGCTCCAAAAGTACCACCTAAAACTAAGACTAGAACTAGCACTAAAACTATGTTACTTGGTGACACGACAGGATACCAAAAAGGGCCTCCACTCAGCATGTGTTGCCGCACATTATGTGCAGTAACGCTAATAATTAATTAAAAATACATATTTTTTTAATTAACAAAAAAACTTATTTATACCGAAAATACAAACCGAGACATGGATGCACAAAAAACCGGAAAAAGGACAGCACTGGGAATCGAACCCAGGTCCTCAGCAATCTGTGCTGCGTGCTATAACCCCTACATTACTGCTGGACAGGAAATCTAGACACGAATTTTTCCTATGCATATATATCTCAGGTTGCTTATTTCTACTATGCTACTTAAGAGTCGCAGCAAGTAGCGCTCAACTCCGCGTTGAGATCACGCGCTAACGCTTTAAAATGTTGTTGTTTCACCTAGAGTAAGACAGGGCGCTAGAAAGAAAGCAAGAGCGCGCTAGCGGGAAGGCGGAGCTAGAGACATGTCACAGTAACAATATTGCAGTAAAATATCTTCATACAATGGTGAAATTATTGCAGTATCTAAGTAGAATATAACAGTAGAACATCTCCAGACCAAGATTTAATATATACAGCGCGGGAGGGCAGCTACCGGCTAGGATATTATTTGGCGTTCCAAAAACGTAAATGTACATTACACTACACATTACGCTGTAAAACTTTTTTACTGCCCATGGTGAGTACACAATTTTACGTCTTCACCTTGCCAGAAAGTGGGTTTTACCATACGCATAGCGGGCGGTAAAACTCACATTATGGCCAGGTGTGGCGTAATAGTAACATTATGTCTTAAGGGCGGTTAATAAGAAATTACGAACGAGAGTATTAGAAGCTCAAAGTCAAAGACTGAGGACTAGGTCGATGTTCATAATTATAGTACCGCCCGTGCGACTTACAATGTTTTCATCACATTTGCGAGTAAAATTGTATATGTGTAAAAGAAAAATATTATTGTTACAAAAATTGCCGATACCGCTGGTGCAGTTCTGGCAGCGCCAGCTACCAGCCGCCCTCCGCCTCCCGCAGCATGTGCCTGACATGCGTGCACGAGGTCCTCCTGCTAGTCGTGCAGAACCTGCGCGCGCAGCAGTATTAGTACGCGCAACAACTCATAACGCCAAAAAAAGGCCCTTAGGTTTATTAAGGACTGCAACCAAGTTAGCCTGCAGCTTACGACACTGTTTACGAGCAAGTGTGATGAAATAGTATATTGTACAACAAAAGCATAAAACGAGCAATTTTACCCGAGACGTTCATATAGCCACCCGAGCCACGGCGAGGGTGGATAGAAACGTCGAGGGGAAAATGGGCTCAATGCTAGAGTTTTACACTCTGCTTTTCACTTCGCTTGCGAAGAAATGAAATAGCAATAGTAAAAATAAATGTTCACTTATTTTGTACCTTTTATTTTTCATGCTTTACTATATTAGTTTTATTGATTTATTTTCATCGATTTGATTGATTTTTAGGTGTAAAAAAATAAAAAAATATGTAGAAACTCTTTTGTTTGTGGTTTCACACCTTGATTGCCTTGACCTTAGACGAAGATTCTACTTTATGCACTAGAGCATAAAAAGTTATTGTATGTTGCCTAGATGCAGCATGAACACGCACTTTACGAGCATGAGAAGTGAAATAGTCGATTGTACAACAAGAGCATAAAACGAGCCATTTTACGACGTTTACGATTTAAGACGTTCGTTCCGGTACGGCGAGGGTGGATAGACACGTCGAGGGAAAAATGGGTTTAATGCTCGAGTTTTACACTGCTTTTTACTTCGATTAATTCGAGGAAATAGCAACAGTGGAAACAATGGTTCACTTACTATGTTTCTTTTATTTTTCATGAATTACTATATACATAATTCTATTTTTTTATTTTATTGATTTATTTTGATTGATTTGGTTAATTTTTAGTTTTATATAAATAAATAAAAAAGTTAAAAACTTTCTGTTTGTGGCTGGTTGACACCTGATTAGCTTGGTCTTAGACAAAGATTTTATTTTATGCACTAGAGCATAAAAAGTCATTTTATGTCGCTTAATCTCAGCATAAAAACGAACTTTACGAGCATGAGAAGTGAAAAGTATAATATCTATAGACTACAACATCAACTTGATTGGACACATTGAAGATTGGGTGTATTGAATAAAAAATAAAAAAGTCATACAATATTGTGTTTTATTTTTTTAATACATACAAGTATGAAAATTCGCTTATTTTTAAGAACTCTCTCGTATCGGTAACTTTCTAGGTAGACGCGGATCTATAATTTCAGGTAGTATGCATTCCATGTAAAATTTTCTCAATTTATTTAATATGCTCTCCCAGAATCCTGTATCCTTTTCGATTTTTTCGAATAATATGCCTTTTGGAGTCCACACCAACGAAGATACAGTATCTTTTTTTTGTAATATTTAACTGACCTTGTACTTGATAAAAGTAGTTGTGATTTTGCTTCAGTTTTTATTTCTGAGGATCACTTTCGTCCAACACACAGAAAGTAATTTTTTTCTTTAAAATAGCTTCTGTTGGCGTCATATTTGCCGCCGAAGCTGGGCATTTGATCTCCACAATTGTTTCTTCGTCTATGACTCCGTCGGGACTCGCGCCCTAAATACTGGTGTTCCTCGAGGATGTTATAAGCCCACAAGGTGATACTTGCACTCCTAGTGCAGCTTCAGTCTCTTTTAAGCGATGGGCTCATTTCTCATTGCCGTATCTAGTAGCATCGCTACCTTTAAAATTGCTATATAAGAGTGTTTTATAATATTTTTACACGACGTGGCAGCTCTTCTCTTACATATTTGACCAAACACTGACGCAGTAAGGCGTATTTTTCGTTGTTTGATCCATTCAGGGTTCGTTGCCTGCCAACGGTATCTTTTTGGATATTTTCAAGTTCTATTTTACTTTTTGAAAAGTCTGCTAAGAGTGCTTGTTTTCTTTTTCGTAGTGCTCCAACACTTCCATATCTGGTTTTTTCGATATACGTAATGTTCATCGGGTTCCTGCGATACGTTTTCTTCGTTTTGATTTTTTGTCTGGCTTGATTTTCTTTTCGCCTTTTCTGCCTGCCTCTTCTCATACTTCTGCGTGTAGTCCCCAGTTCTTCATTTTTTGTTAATACTTTACTCATGGTTGCTACAAGACTCCCGGTGTTTTCTTTTTGTAGCAGCTGCGTAGCAAACGGGACTCATAAGATCCACGAAGGGAGTAATGTTATTTCGTTTGCCTCCTATAAAATTTTGCGATTAGGTGCATTTAAACTGCTCAACAATATTGTTTGTTTGCCCCATAAGGAGATTTCGGCATTGCTTTAAAATAGGACTTATAGGCGGTGTATATGTCATACCACAAGCCACAATTTCTTTCATTT
>NC_133484.1:18697327-18705668 GCF_025370935.1 Choristoneura fumiferana
AATTTTTGACTTTCCTTACATCGCACATGCGGACCACACAAAGCCGTCTTACACCAAGAATCTTGCCATTGTCATTGTCAAAACAAGATTCGGTTACAATAATCTTATTATCAGGCTAACACGCCACACGGGCCATTCATTGGCTTTGATCGCGCCTCGTGAAGAATAGTTTGTTTACTGTAAGCGTAAGGCGGATATCTTTTGTAGAGATACAATCTGCTCTACCTGATTTTGCTAATCGTTTTTGCAATTCATAGCTCGGGGTTCTTGCGATGATACGCGACTATTAAGGTAAGTAGGTACATATTTCGTCCCATGCGACGAAAAAGGTTGTATGATAATAAATGACTAAATTGATTTTTATTTTTTTGTTTTATTAAGCTATTCTCCAGCTTCATTTCTGTATATAAATTATTTCTCAAATCCAAGTACTTTTTGAGATTTCAACCCCTAAAAAAGTTCCATGTGATATGAGCTCGACGTAGAAAGTTATACATCTCGATAGAACTTTACACGCCGGTCGCCTCGCCCCGCGGAGGGCGCGTGCGGGGTTCTATCGTCAGTCGTCACGGTCTTCGCGGGAGATGACACGTTTTATTACTTTATGTTATTTTGGCACGTTTTCTTGGTGTGGGTTTCTTTATAATTTTATGTTAATTTTGTGGGGCATGAATTTAACTCCTAATAAAACGAATCGTCGCTCGAGACGACTTATAAACTTGGCACTAGACCAACGAATCAACGAAGTACAAGTGAAATTAATGATTTAATTACAAATGGTCCACAGAGGATAGTCATCATGGTTCAGAAAGACGTAATTAGCTATTTCTTCTATTTAAAAATAATAGTGAGTGTGTTTTTATGTTTTTACGGTTAAGTGCTTCTGCCGTTAGATTCCGAGTAAAAGGTAGCATATTACCTCTTAGAACTTTATTTATAGTAAATCAATATAAACCGGAAAAAAATATTCGTAACGTATTATGATCTTAGCAATAAAAGTTTTATATAGATTTCACGATCAGAAAAAGTTTTAATAAGCACGATGTATATAGTTATGTACCATTAATCGATGGAAACTAGATAGAATTTCAGAGTTGTAAGAGCACTTGTAACCATTTACGCCGAACAGACACGCGTTGTCGAGTTCACTTGTGCATATGTCACCTTCTTCTACGGAACTCATTTAAGTTAACACCGTTTACGTCTCAAATTTTATTTTCTATTTATTTTTATGGAATAAAATATCATACATACATACATATACGTGACGCTTTATTCTGTATGGTAGGCAAGACAATAGAGCGCCATACGCTTCTATTCTGACATAGTTCTCTCGCTTCATCCACATTCATCACTCCTCATACATGCTCGACGCTTTCGGGTACTTCTAACTATATAGCCTCTCTCAATATGCGCCGATCTGGTCGGTGTACGTTTTACGAGGATAATATAATAAACTAATGCCCCAGTCATATCTTCTGCAAATGTAGAAACATCACACAGTACGGAATCATGTTTGTATGTATGTAAACTCTTTATTGCACATAAAAATAAAATACAAATACACAGAGGGAGAAAAAAGGCGAGCTATTGATCTAGAGCGTGATGCGATGTAAAATCTAGGTAAAGAAAGTAGTGTCGCCGTTCAACCCGTCACTTTCTGTAGGCACATCGCCAATATTGGAACCATCGCCTACAAAGGAAATTTCTGATACCGAAACGGTTACTCTAACTCTAATTATGTCGCAAGTATCGTCTCGAACGCAGGCTCGATGACTTCCAGCCACCTGAACAAGCCGGGTTCCAAAAAGGCTTATAGTACCGTAGACCGCATACATACGCTGCGGCAAGTCGTACAGAATACCGAAGAGTATAACTTGTCACTATGTCTAGCGTTTGTGGATTACGAGAAAGCCTTTAATTCGGTCGAAACGTGAGCGGTGCTTGAGTTTCTCCAGCGATACCGTTGACTATTGGTATATCGAAGATTGTATAACAACGCCACTATGTCGGTCCGAGTACACGAACAGAATTCGAATGCGATTCCTTTGAAAACGGCGTAAGATACGTAGATGTCATATCTCTGAAATGTTTACTGCCGCTTTCGAAGACGCCTTCAAGCTTCTGGAATGGAAAGGACTAGGCATCTCATCGGCGAATACATCACTCACCTTCGTTTGCCGACGATATCGTGGTTATGGCAAAGTCGATGGAAGAACTCAGTACGCTACTCGAAAACCTCAATCGAGTGTCATGAACAGGTGTCTACTCCTATTTTGGTTGAGAATTCGGTTCTTGAAGTTGTTGACGCATATGTACATATACATAGGAAAAACCGTCAAATTAGGTAAGTTCAACTTCGAGAAGATTGACCAATCGTCGAATCCAACACAGATGGGCACCGTTTCGAAAACTCAGCAATGTCTTTTCGTTCAAATCCTCAGTGCCTTAAGACGAATCTTTTTAAACCAATGTGTGTTGCCAGTGATGACAATACATATGGATCGGAGACGTGGTGCTTCACTATAGCCCTTATAAATAGGCTCAGAGTTGCTCAGCGAGCTATGGAGAGAGCTATGCTCGGGATTTCTCTACGAGATCGAATTAGAAATGAGGAGATATGTAGAAGAACAAGGGTCACCATTATCGACATGGCCAAACAAATTAGCTCGTTGAAGTCGTGGCAATAGGCAGGCCATATAGGATGGAGAACGTATGGCTGTTGGGGCCGAAAAGTTCCAACGAGATGGAAGGATGACCTAGTTAAAGCGGCGGGTTCGCGGTGGATGCAACTAGAGGGCTATGGGGGAGGCCTATGTCCAAGAGTGGACATCCTGCGGATGTGATGATCACGATGATGATGAAATACATTACTTTTAAAACTTTTATATAATTTTCATGTGCGATCATAACAAACAAGCACAAGGAACAAGTGTCATATTGTGAGTACCTAATGGGCAATGTCGTTTGTAATAAGCATTAATTATTATTTATTTCGTCATTGCGAATAATCACGTACAGTCGAGTTCATAAACATGTGAGCAAAATTTGATAAAAATATTGAACATGACTATTGCTAACGGCGTAGAAGATAGATAGATAGATAGTCACATGTTGTTGAAAAAATTATCAAAATATCCAGGAATAAAGTTTCATATGCCTATAGACCTCGGTTCACAAAGTCAAACTCCGACAAAGATAGTTCTATATTCTCTTAACACCGAATTTTTGGCTGTGCGTTCCCACGAAACAATTACATATTACTTTAAGACCCAGAATTCCTTGAAAGCCTTAACATTTAAAAAAGATTGCTACTAAAAAGTAATCCTGACAACTCTAGTAAAAACTATACTTAATTGCATTGACGAATTCCTATTACTTACAAAGCTATAATCAAATTAAACTAAGCGAAAATTCAAATGCCCCTAGTGAAAAGTAACAATTTTGCAGAAGTGACTTTATTCGTCGGATGGGACGATATAAATTTTCTAGGATAGTGTTACAATACTATCTATACAATATCTAATATATTCTAACTGTACCAGTCTTTTTCAGAGACTAATTTAATAAAGAGAACCTTGTCTGTTTGTTTCACGTAGGAGTTTGAGATGATAAGCTCTGAAACTTCTAGTCTAGACCGTTGTTATAATTCTTTTATCGTTAAAATATATCCCTGATTAACATAAGCGAGAGAGTGTACAGTCAAGGAAAGTAAATCATGTACTAGGTGGAACCTTTTCATACCAATTTCGCCATGATTTCTTTTGGCAAATGTATAGGATGTCAACATGACAGTAGTAGTACACAAAGGTTCCACCCTGGTACGTGATCAGTTTCTTTGACTGTTAGTCATGTCAACACAGTCAAGTGCAAAAATAAGTATCTATTCGAACCACTCAAAAATAATGTTACTACGGCCTTATGCGCCGGAATAAGAGTCTGTGGTACTTATTTTTGAAACTTTAAATAAGTGCATATTTTTACACTTGACTGTACCTATAATTCCCGCGGATCGCAGAAGATCGGCCCACGCGATTGGTCTATAGCGCCATAAAGAGACAAACACTAACACACTTATAGGCTGATAATACAATTATCCTCCTTTGCGTACAGCGTAGTGCACTCAAGAAAGAGGTTTCTCTATAAAATAAAACAAGAAATCACTTTCTTTCAGTAGTTTTAGTTGAAGTTGATACATTTTTTACAATGACATCTAGCGGAGACCTTGTGCACTGTATTCCAAGTCAGAACTGCAGGGCTACTACGAAACTCCAACTCGAAGTTCGTGTTGTGCGGTCCCTCTCGCTCTCGTGCTAAATAGTGTAAGTGTCAGAGAGACCGCACGGCACGAACTTCGAGTTTCGAGTTTCGTAGTAGCCCTGCAGAAACGAACCAACTATGACGACAGTGACATCTAGCGGCACCTACGCGGACTATTTCCTTAGAAGTCTCACTATAACACTAGGTAATTTTCGGGTGAGTGGTATTTTAATTACTCATTATTCATTGAAATTACACACTGTGCAATTTAATAAATAATATCTCTAACGATTCAATAAAGTAACTCAGGCATCCGAAACAGCAGGGCTACTACGAAACTCGAAACTCGAAGTTCGTGTCGTGCGGTTCCTCTCGCTCTCGTATAAACAGTATAGTGTCAGAGGGACGCACGAACGAACTTCGAGTTACGAGTTTCGTGTAGCCCTGCAAGTAAGCAGTACTTTCGTTATACAAAATGTCAAATCAAGACATTCTTCATTAGAATCTACACCAATCATGGAATAGTATTCTAACAATTTCAGCCACTTAGACACGAGTATGTTTTTGACAGATGAAGATGAAAACAATGAAATGCATTTGAAAGATAATAGATGCATACAAAACTGAGCTTATGAATGCATTGGAGAATACACTTGTTTGTTTGTGTTATTTTGTTTTCTTGTTTTTAATAATTTGATTTCTTTTATCACATGACCACAGAACGGTTCGTTGTCATGTATTTTCACATAAAATAAACCTGT
Source organism: Choristoneura fumiferana (assembly GCF_025370935.1). Taxonomy (NCBI): domain Eukaryota; kingdom Metazoa; phylum Arthropoda; class Insecta; order Lepidoptera; family Tortricidae; genus Choristoneura; species Choristoneura fumiferana. Next base: position 18,702,349 of record NC_133484.1, read on the forward strand.
GCAGGATTCCCGTTGCCCATCACGGGGTAAGTTATTTATTGTTTATTTGAAACTTTGTGAACGGTTAAAACAAGGACTTGCCTATTCATTTAATGAAAATAATGAATACGTATTACTTAATTAATGTTTGCACATTAAATAAGATCTGATCATCACTCACTTTTGAGACTGGACTGCACTATTCCAGGATTCCACTTCCATCATGCTGTCTTTCACTACGTAATTTACGTATCTATAAGAAAGCAGAAAGCACAATGATATCGTTTTCGTATAAGTAGACGTTTCTTACGTGAATAGTTTTATGTATCTTTAATTTTGTCTGTACATTCATACTAAGTTTCAGTAGGTAAATATTACAGTCCTGTTTTATAATGTTCTTAACAAAGGAATTCTAGAAACTATTGGTGATTAGAGCCTTATTTAACCACTACTCAGAATTTGAGAATAACACGCATTTTTCCCAAAATGAATGATTCAATTATAAAGAATGAAGAATTCTCTTCCTGTCACTAACTCTTAAGACTTTTTTACTCAGCACTTATTGTAATGTTACTTCATAACACATGATATAACATTAATCCATTTATTATACAACTTTCCTTTGTTTCATAGTAAAAAAATATCTGAAAGGTAATGATTTGAACTGGATTCAGCTGCAATAATGGTTGTGTGTAACAATAGGGTATATGACTCATAAGAACCCATTTAGGTTATGGCTGCTTTAAAATAAGTCACTTATCATCTGATATCATTGGTTAGCATATTAATTTTGTATTTATGGTATAGAATTAAGACTAAAAGAAATATCTAACTCCTTGATTTAAAATATTATCACCCCTATCTTCAAGTTGAACCAACGTCAGTCAACCTGCCGGAATCAATTGTTTAGTATGAGGAAGCACAATATGTTTCCATGCTACAGTACTATCAGCCAAATAAGTGGTCTATCAATTTTTAAACAAGTTCCTATTAAATTAATATGTAGCTAAAGTTCAAACTTTCAAGTTGATAGTCTATTGGCATTATTGTTTTGTGACATGCAAACAATTATCAACTTTAGGGTGGTAGACCACATATTTGGCTGATGGTATAACAGCCAACTGATAGTGTCGTATTCAACCTTGTTGTTGGTGGAATCGTTAATAGTATCAATGGAGCTATATTTTTCTTGAATAATTGATTTGAATATGTTTCCATCTAACTCTGACATTTAACCACATCCCTCATAGCACAAGATCTCATTCTATGATTCTGTATGCATCTGTTGTTTGATTTAAATGTAATTTTAATAAATGTCAATAAATGTTGATATTGTTGAGAAATGAGGAGATACATAGAAGAACGAGGGTCACCGACATAGCCAAGCGACTCAGCTTGTTGAAGTGGCAATGGCAGGCCATATAGCACAGAGAGCAGATGGCCGTTGGGGCCGAAAAGTTCTCGAGTAAAGCCGCGGATTGGTAAGCGCAGCATAGGACGTCCACCAACCAAGCAGCGGCTTCTTGGTTTATACAGCCACTGCCAACTGAAGCAACTAGAGGTCTATGGTGGAGGCCTATGTCAACAGTGGACATCCTACAGCTGAGATGATGATGATGATAATGATAAAATGTTGACCTATTTTTCACATTTTAGTATTCACTTACTGAACAAATAAATGAAATTGTAACAAAATCATTTCAAAATAATGTTCTTGTGGCAAGGTTTTGCTATGCAACCCTGTGGCGTTGTATGACCATACATAATAATATTGGTCTAAGATCCAAACTTGAAAAGATCTTCACCGGTCTGATAACAGAATGAAACCTATTTTATAATAAATAGAGTATATTAGAAAATATATTAAAAATGGATTTGCTAAAAAAAATCCTGGACAGGCTATTTTTAATTATTTAATAAAAAATGATTTTTAATAAATGTTTAATTCAGACTATCCGAGTATGACTCAAGTGGTTGATTGCAGATTAAGAAACAAAAAAAAAATTGGTCAAGTGCGAGTCGGACTCGTACATGAAGGGTTCCGTAAACTGTTCAGTAAAAGTTTTTGTTAAAATTCTTCTAATAGAATTTTTTTTTGCTGACTGTACTTTATGCCCCTGGTTACCAAAGTACTCGTCAAGACGACAAACGAGTCCAAACTCGATGCGGTTGTGTTGTTTATCACAGAGTTCATATAGTCACCAGCTAGCTATATCATCAGATCAACTCCATGTTATAATAATATTGCATTGTCATCGGATTTATACATGTGTGTAAAATTTCAGCTCAATCTGGTGAAGATTACCACTTCAAATTTGAGTTGAAAGATTCCACCCGAGCAAACATAGTCACATTAGGTACACTGCAAATAAATATAATGCTTGTAATAAGTTTTTTCTTAAAATTTCATTTTTAATACAAGCTTTTACTACTATTTGTTGACTGTACTGCACTGTCGTCTAAACTACATACCTGTACCAAATTTCAAGTCGGTACTCTTAACTATTGAGGAGTTCCCTCCTGCAGAGACGATCCTGGCAGGACCACCAAGATGTCACTACTAGATTATTGTATTGTCACCAAATTTACATAAGTATGCAAAATTTCAAGTTGATCGGACCACTGAAAGTTGGTCAAATTTAGCTTCCAAGATTTGAGCAAAACAAACAATAAATAAACAAACAGGGCAAGCTAAAGAAAAGCTTCTAAAAATATCGCCGAAAAATGAGCGCTTGTGCAAGTATTTCGAATAAAAACAATTTGTATTCTCATCCTCTTTGGTTCTGGCTGTTTGCTTCTGAAGCCATTGCCCGCAACTTGCCGCGCGAGGCTTTAAGAAAAAAACCTGTCAACTCTGTTCATTTGCGGGAAATTCGGCGGACTTCGTATATTGTGTGGTTAAAATAATAAGAAGCTCGACTAGTGTGAATAAATTTTAAACTGTATTATAAACCTTGTAAATAGTGTTAAATATTTAGTTTGATTTTTTTAGTGTAAAAAACAATAGGTAAACATAGTGATTAATACGGTGTGGATTTGGCGAGCGCTTCATCAAAGTTGGCTTCATTGAGGTTTGTGGTTCATAAATTACTTTATTAATTTTGCACAAAAACGAATAAACCACACAATCAGACAGTCACTATATTATTATACTATCGAAGCTTTTATAAACATCATTAAAATCGCAAACTTAAAGGTAAATGTTCAAACGACATAGCTACCCGTTGCTAGGCGGCTCGGTTAGTGTGAACACGTTGATATAGGGTTGTCTGCACTTAATTAAAAATTATTAAGAATCATTCTTCTTCTTAAATTTAAGAGCCATTGCTGCGCGGCCCCAG
>NC_133484.1:18705768-18708577 GCF_025370935.1 Choristoneura fumiferana
AATAATAATATTACTACTAGGATACTAGGAGTCCTAGGAATAGCAAGTAGGATTAGTTAGGATCTAGTCTTTCTCGCATCATCAAAATTGTGTATTTTCCTTAGATAGTGTAGTGACTTAACTAACGCTTAGATTTTGCAGAATGGCAAGTATTTCGAATGGAGAACAATTTTTTAAATTTTCATCCTCTTTGCTGTCGGTGGCTGATTGGCGCAAGACCTTTGCCGCGCACCTTGGCTCAAAAAAGGCGGCAGTCAGCGACACTTTTAAACTTTGCTTTAAAAAAACTCTCGGCGGACACCATACACCATATCTGCGTGATTGTGCTCGGTTTTGTAAAATAAATATTCATCATGTTTATAGACATTGTAAATAATTTTGTACGTATATAATAGCAGACTTTGTATACCTTAAAACTAGCTATAGAAGTGGTGGTGCGGACTATTGCTGCTTTACGGATATTTGCGAGTGTCATAACATCGAAGTCGGCTTCATTGAGGTAGGTGAGGTAGGTGTTGTTCATGAAATTGTCCTCTTAGACATAATGCTGCACAGAAGAACAATAAACCTCGGCCTTGGTAACAGTCACTATTCGAAGGTTTAATTTCTTGTGGAACATTAACGAAGATGACGATATAATTTTTGCGAAAAGGTGAGTTGTTTATGATATTATAAAACAAACATGATTGTCCACACGATGCACACTCGCAGATAACCTAACCTTCATTACTCATTGAAGATAAACGACTGTTTGTTTGTTATTCATATTTTGTTATTACTATGTTGCAATTTAAGCGAAACATTAAATCATTAAAACAGTTCAAAGTAAATTTTGCAAATTACTTTAAGAGCAGATAGTAGGTGTATGCCCTAAGAAACATAAATTGTCTTTTTGTTGATAAATTTAGGTTAGCTTGAAAAGATCCCTTTTAGGGATAAGTTCGCCTTTGTACTCTTTTGTTTTGTTGTTTTCTTTTATATTATTTTTGTGTTTTATGTACAATAAAGTGTTTACATGCATACATACATAAGTATTTGTAAGATTTTTTTAATAAAACCTTTTACGCTGACTAAAGAAAATATTTAGTCTATTTAGTGTTTTTTTTACTAGCCTACAATATGTTAAAGTGTCCCACTGCTGGGCAAAGGCCTCCCTTTCTTTCCGCCACTCGTCTCTATCGAGAGCATGCTCCTGCCACTATATTTGATATGCGTCTCTCATCTCGCCATCTTTTCTTCGGTCTGCCTCTGTTACGATTGCCATCCAGTTAAAAATATTATCAAAAATGTTGTACTCGTTTTTTCCTTTTGCTAATGAAACAAAAAATTACAAAGACGAAGTACGACAAAGTTCGAGAGTGGGGGCTCGTGACGTCACTACAATTATGGCCAGAAAAAAATCTTTAATTTACAAAAAAATACTTGTTTAAAAAAAATAGTACCTAATTAATCTGTCCAACAGATTCAGACTTACATATTTTTCGGAATTTAGCAAAAACATGACGGTTTGAGAAATTGCTAGAGAAAATTACGATTTGTATGGTGACCCAGGCGCTACATCTAAGTACCTACCTATAATACTACAAAGTGCAAAATGCGAACTTCGTATCTTGCGGTCCCGCTGACGCTAATATTAATTAATGCGAGTGACAGGGACGGTACGATACGAAAATCGATTTTCGAGTTTCGTAGTAACCTGCGCGTACGCATATCTTGTCAGATAAACTAGCCTAGGCAGTTACACACTCGTGACTCGAACGGTCGGGCGTCTGTTCTGTTTAATCAGCTGTTTGTTCAGAAGCTACGGACAATTTAAAGAGTCAACCGCACATACAGTCGGCTTTAGACGTAACGGTCGTATTCAAAATGATAATTTTAAATTGAGTGAAATTTGTGAAAATTAAAAAACGATATAGCAAGGGACAGTGACTTGGAGTATCGTTTATACTAGTGTTATATATACATCACACATATACATCATATATATTTTATTTACATCAGAGTTTGAATAAAAACTTAATTTATTTAAAATTAGGTGTTTCCCGCGACTTCGTCTGCGAAAAATTCGTTTATTGCTATACCACGTAAACTCTTATGCCTCTAAAGTTTAGACTTTTCATTTTGATTTATTTTATTTTGTAACTATACTAAACTAGCGGACCCGGCAGAAGTCGTCCTGCCCGAAAAACACTACATTAAAATTATGATAACATACCAACAACAGCGCCATCTAGCGGGTCCAATTGCGTTTCCAAAACATCAACCAACGTTGTTTTGCCATATCAATTATTTTAAGTGCATATTTTTCTGGGTAAATATAAAATAACTAAGTTATTGTAAGTGTGTTGGGATGTGAACTGACAGTTACTTTACGAAACTCATGAACATTTTGTATGGGAAAATGTTTGTTTCCTTTATTTAATTTTGTCGTAAATTTTCTAATGATTTTTTAATACTTATTATCCTATTCCTGACGAAGACAAATCCAAAAACACAAAAATCATAAAAATTGGTCCAGCCGTTCTTGAGTTATAAATGGTGTAACTTATACCATGACTTTGTTTTATATAATAAAGATTTCATTTAAATCGGTTCGGTGGTTTAATAACGTTAAGAGTAGTAATATAACCTTGTGTGTATACCGGGTGGGCTCTGTAACAGGAGCAAAAAATTAAATCACAGGTTCTGCTACTCAAATGGAACTACTTTAGTTCTGCAACTTTCAAAAATTAAGTAATTTTGTTATTATGTTTATTCCAAACAAATTAAATGGTATTTTCAATGTAGGTACGGCATCCAATTAAACCTA
>NC_133484.1:18714571-18740856 GCF_025370935.1 Choristoneura fumiferana
AAGGGACCAAATGGACCATGGGAAATGGACTCATGTGACTGACGATATTTAGGTACCTACTCGTAAAGTAGGTGCTGCTGATGCAGCTAAAACTTATTTTTTAGGGTTCTCTATCCCAAAAAGACAAAGAAACCCTTGTAAGATCACTTCGTATATGTTTTTTGAAAACCTAACTTCAGGATTTCAACATATACCTATACCTACTTTTTTAAAATTTATATAAATAGTTTTGAAAGTTAACTACATATAAATAAGATAATAGACAAAAAATTACCATCTTACCTTATCTCCGAAACTAATGGGCCCTTTTTTTTAAGTACAGAAAATAGTGCCTAGTTGCTTTGACTGTAGATTACATGCACTATAAGAAATGTGTGGTTTAATGTAAAAAAACATAGGTATGTACGTATTTATTCAAATATTTCGTCGTGTGCAACGCTCTCCACCCGAGTCCACTCGCACTTCACAAATAATTAGATGCATGACCCACCGTCGAACTTTTTCACAGTAACTTTCTAGAGGTGAGACGTACTAGGCAAAACGCGGACGAGTCTTGCGAGTACGCGTCCACAAAAAGGCTAGATCCAAAGACTAGGTCCACGAGTATCAACGAGTACTTAACTCAATTGACTCATTGCGTAAACAAAATGATTCCCGTAAATGCGCTTCCGTGATTGCGTATGCACCGTACTAGTTTTAGTAGTTTTACGAATATCGAACTACCGAATTCCACGTCACAGTTCAGTCTTCAGACTTCATATTTATTTTAATTTTAACTTATATTAAATACAGACTTAAAACTTCCCTTCATACTTTATACAGGCTTAGGACTGTCAGCAGTTTTTATAAAATTTTCAATTAAAAAGTGTACATAAATGCTTATTTTCAAGTTGGCGAAACGTTGTCAGCCGCTGTACTCCTAAATACTCGGAGTACTCGGACGCTAAAAGAACCGCCGGCGGGAACGCGTCTCACGCGTCCAAGCCAAAACCTATTCCAAAAACCTATTCCAGTAAATACGTCTCACCTCTATAACTTTCATAATGGTTTCCTTGTCCAGCAATGCGACGTCGCTAAAACTTTTCCATTGATAAGATTCCACAGCGGGTCACAGTTTAGGTGAATCGATATTGCTACCTAGTTACTTTAAAGTTGGTTGGACAGAATCTACGTGAAGTTCAACTACCTACATGCACGCAATGAAGAGAAAAGTCGTAAAACTTGGACAGCGTACGTTAAAGAAACTATTCGAGGGTAGTTCTACGAGCGTTGCAACCTCTATCAGTTTCCTGTCGTATGAAGAAATGAGAGACAATATGCAAGAAATTTTCATAAATTGCAATTTTACCGCAAGCACACCGTTTTTTTTTACAAAAACCTTCCGTTCTATCTGACTCCTTTCCTTTTTCTTCTTTCCTGTCTTCCTTTGTTTCCTTTTTTCCTTTTTCCTTTTTTCGACAACATTTGATATAAAACGCTCATAGTATTACCCTACGCCTAAACTACCCGAATACTTGACATTCAAACTGCATCACGAGTTAACTCGATCTTTTTGCGGAGAATCAGACAAAATCGGTAAGTATCGACATATAAACAATTCTCGTAATTCATTCGGGATTCGTGTGGCGTCTAACAGGATATACCGAAATGACCAATCACGAACGTGCACTGCCTGCAAAGCTCTGATATTTACCTCAATTGTAACCAATGGCTGTCACACCGAGATTCGTTTATTGTCTGTTTTGATTATGTGTTCATTTGTCGGTGACGCGATGAATTGCCGTTAATTAGAGCAATGGTAGCGCATGGTAATGGTGGCGATCGATTCGAGCAATCAATACGTTTAAATTACTCTATGTTTTGTGTCGAACGCGTTGTATTGTGCCTGTAAAAATAATTTAATTTACGAATCACGATTTGTCTCTATTATATAGGTGCTATCTCTTTATACTATGTAACTTTTATTCCGCTCTTCTGTAAGACATAACATTTAATCAGTTTTAGGAGCCGAATAAACTGAATTGCCTACCAAGATGGTACTTGTTCACTGCAAATGTAAGTTTAAGATGTCATATTCCTGAAAAGAAATCATCGTGAAATTGATTGTGAAAAAGTTCCACCCTGGCCTAGTAGGTATACCGTTCAACTTCATCGACTCTACGTTCGGAAGAGAATGTCGGTGTGAAATAGTCACCACTTCCTAAGTCCTATACGATACTCACATTTGATCCCAAATCGACTATTTTTATGTCCATTACTTTAATGTGATTTCGATTTGGACTTAAGCAAAGTAGAGTGGACCCAAAATAATTTCCTTTAATGGGGTCAAGCGGAAGGACTAACGTTTTTGGGAGATAACGCTTTACCTATGCAAGGTCAAAGGGATTTCTTAAAAGATGTTTACTGAGACTTTTGTGATAATTTATCTATCTAAATAATAATAATGATGATTTCATCTATCTTTTGTGATAATTTGGCTTAAGTCTGTACTAAACTATTTAATCAACCGAATAGAAGAAACTTTTTTTTCTCTTTTCAAAATTTCAAACATTGATAAATAAATAATTGACATCCAGAATCGGAAAACCACTAGGACTATATTTTTCATCATCATCATCATCATCAGCCGGAAGACGTCCACTGCTGGACAAAGGCCTCGCCCTTAGAACGCCACAATGAACGACAACTCGCCACTTGCATCCACCGGTTTCCCGCAACTTTCACGATGTCGTCAGTCAACGCTTCGTCTTCGGATTCGTGCTCGCCACTCGAGGACTTTTCTCCCCCAACGGTTATCTATTACTATATTTTTGCAACTTCACATTTGTCTTAGTTTTTATGCTTTGAATTTAAGGTAAGTATGCTTGGGTTAAATATTATAAAATAGAAGTAAGTAAATTTTAATTCACTTCCACTCGTTCGAGTGAGTTGAAAATTACTTGAAATTTAATAGATATATAAATAACAGCTGATTACGTGCACTGTGGTAGTGAATAATAAATAAAATAGAGTCAACAAAAATGCTAGTATCAAAAATGTTTTTATATCAAAATATTAATTAAGGTTATTGTAGATTTAAATATAATTGAATTTTAACTGTGATAAGCGTATGACCCTGAGAAATAGTTGAAACAGTTATTATAATAAATAATTTCCTTGTATATGTGTTTATGACAAATTTTACACTAATAAGAATAGATAAATAAATAGGCTTTCATAGGCCTGAGGTCGCTTTAGCTCAGCCTGAGGGCCGTGGCCCAGAAAGTTATTATTGTCGTTAAACCTTTGGTAAGAGTCCACCTATCCCGAGTCATTTTATTCATCAATAGTACGTTAGACGTTAGAGCACTAAACCAACTGGAGAGGCCAACGGCGGGCCAAACCAGTAATAACCCTCCTTCGGAACGGGTAATGACTTAACCTAACGAACTTAAAAAGTTGAGAAAATCCCGACATTGTCGTTTCAAAGTTTAATATCTCAAAAACGGCTACACCGATTTTGATTAAATATATCTAAGAATCATTGCTAGAAAACCTATTTTCAAATAACAAAACCACATCCAAATCGGTTCACTCGTTTCAGAGCTACGGTGCCACGGACAGGCACACAGACGCACACACAGAGCGGTCGAACTTATATAACACCCCTCTTTTTGCTGCGGGGGTTAAAAAAATCAACCATACCTGTGTGAATGCGATTGTGTGCATATAGGTCAATTTCGTCTCATGTCCGGGCTAAATGCTTCCCGCTGCTGAGCATAAACCTCTTCTCGAGATGAGATTGGGCTGTAGTTACCATGCAGGGCAGGGTCAGTACAGGCCCTGTACTTACTACGAGTACGAAGTGCAAAATTCGAACTTTGCAGCTCGTCGTCACGCTAACGCTAATATTAATTAATACGAGAGTGAAAGGGACAATACGATACGAATTTCGATTTTCGTATTTCGTAGTAGCCCCTCAGATTTTGATTTTTACACACACATTTAACTGCTTCGCAGGTGATGCCCGGTATACCACTTTCCTGAAGATGCGTTCTATTATCGAATAGCTGATGCTTTTATAATGTAAAGTCAACGGTAGTACTATTAGTTATTCTATGGTAAAGTTCAAGTTAGTGCATTGCATAACAGTTTAGTTATTTGCGTAAATTTTACCATTAATGGTAAGGTGATCAAGGAGTTTGTGTTTTCGTATGCGTACGCAGCTTCACTCTTGATAGAAAGTATCAGTTTTTTTGTATAAGTAGAAATTAGTGTACCTACATTGACGCCTCCGGTTGGCTTAATGCTCTAACTAAGGTCAATGCTGTAATTATCGTGACTCAGGCCGTCTTATTTTATTTAATGCCCCATTAAATTTAACAACAATCGCCTTTTAGTGACGCGAGCATAGACGTTTTTATGTTTATATGTTAGATTAGAGTTTTGTAAACGTAGGCCTTTGGGACTCCCGAGCTATCAGGGCGCATTACCATAACTCACAGATTTCACCGCTATCTAGCATAGTAAATTGTTAGACTGTTACTTCTAACTATTCCTAAAAATATTCAGTGTCAACTTTTGTGTCTACTTATCTAAAAGTACCTAGCATACTCGTATTAGGAAGAATCCCCATAAAATCTGCACCGACTTTATATACCTACGAAGAACAAATCAATTGTAAGAACAACTGCAGAAAGTGCATATACACATCACCTACTACACTACACTATATTACTACTATACTATATATATATATATATTATCATAGTAGACACTTTCTACAGTTGTTCTTACAATTGATTTGTTCTTCGTATATTAAGTCGGTGCAGATGCAGATTTTCTACAAGGTGCAAGGAGTAAGGTTATATAAGTATACAAGATGCTTCCGAGAAAAGCGAAAGACTTCAACCACAAAATCCTGAGGTCATAAGGAGTAATAAATGTTTTATGAACCTATTTTTCTATATCTATATAAAAAAGCCGTAGTGGCCTAGGGCCTAGTTGGTTTGGTTCTCAAGCTCGTGGGTTCAAGACCCTCTGAGTTTTTCGAAATTTTTGTGCGAAATTAGAGCTTAGCGATGAAGGAAAACAAAACACAGGCAGGTAGGTGCAGTGCAGTAGTGTTTCGCAGGTGGTAGGACCTTGTGCAAGGTCCGCCCGGATTGCTACCACCATCTTGCTCGCTAATCCTGCCGTGAAGCAGCAGTGCTTGCACTGTTGTGTTTCGGCGTGGAGAGTAAGACAGCCGGTGAAATTACTGGCACTTGAGGTATATATCTTAGGCCTCTAGGTTGGCAACGCATCTGCAATACCCCTGGTGTTTCAGATGTTTATGAGCGGTGGTGATCTCTAATCATCAGGAGACCCACTTGCTCGTTTGCATCCAGTCGAATAAAAATAAAAATAAAAAACACTGAAGAATCCTGCACACACCTGCGAACAAATTTAATTGGTGTAATCCAATTGTAATGCAAAATGTGACAGTCTTGTCAATAGCAAGTTTTGGTCGGAGTAAACAAAAGTAGTAAGTTCATTGGGAAAATTAGGCGCCTAATTTTTGTCGTATAGCAATAATATTCAACACCGGAGTATTTTGAATGACACGATTTCAAGAATCAGACTCCAGTGCCCTGCAGTCCATTGCAACCTAATGTCCTACATCTACATCCCAATAATATATAATGCTGGAGAAGGTATAATAAGGACAAACTGAAAAAGACTATTACTTTCAAGAACGTAATGGAACTATACGTCAGTTTCCACCACAAAACTGTTATAATTGATATTTTTTTCATAACCAGGTGTGTTATCGTAAACAATTTTTGACTTTCTTACATCGCACAATGCGGACACACACAAAGCCGTCTTACCACCAAGAATCTTGCCATTGTCATTGTCAAAACAAGATCGGTTACAATAAATCTTATTATAGGCTAACACCGCCACACGGCCATTCATGGCTTTGATCGCGCTCTGAAGAATAGTTTGTTTACTGTAAGCGTAAGGCGGATATCTTTTGTAGAGATACACATCTGCTCTACCTGATTTTGCTAATGTTTTTGCAATCATAGCTCGGGGGTTCTTGCGATGATACGCGACTATTAGGTAAGTAGGTACATATAAATATTACTAGCATAGTGTTACAATACCTATCTATACAATATACATAATATATTCTAACTGTACCAGTCCTTTTTCAGAGACTAATTTAATAAAGAGAACCTTGTCTGTTTGTTTGCACGTAGGAGTTTGAGATGATAGCTCTGAAACTTCTAGTCTAGACCGATTGTTATAATTCTTTTATCGTTAAAAATATATCCCTGATTAACATAAGCCGAGAGAGTGTACAGTCAAGGAAAGTAAATCATGTACTAGGGTGGAACCTTTTCATAACCAATTTCGCCATGATTTCTTTTGGCAAATGTATAGGATGTCAACATGACAGTAGTAGTACAAACAAAGGTTCCACCCTGGTACGTGATTCAGTTTCTTTGACTGTTAGTCATGTCAACACAGTCAAGTGCAAAAATAAGTATCTATTCGAACCACTCAAAAATAATGTTACTACGGCCTTATTGCGTCGGAATAAGAGTCTGTGGTACTTATTTTTGAAACTTTGAATAAGTTCATATTTTTACACTTGACTGTACCTATAATTCCCGCGGGTCGCAGAAGATCGGACCACGCGATTGGTCTAAAGCGCCATAAAGAGACAAACACTAACACACTTATAGGCTGATAATACAATTATCCTCCTTTGCGTACAGCGTAGTGCACTCAAGAAAGAGGTTTCTCTATAAAATAAAACAAGAAATCACTTTCTTTCAGTAGTTTTAGTTGATACGTGGTTGATACGATACATTTTTTACAATGACATCTAGCGGAGACCTTGTGCACTGTATTCCAAGTCAGAACTGCAGGGCTACTACGAAACTCCAAACTCGAAGTTCGTGTTGTGCGGTCCCTCTCGCTCTCGTGCTAAATAGTGTAAGTGTCAGAGGGACCGCACGGCACGAACTTCGAGTTTCGAGTTTAGTAGTAGCCCTGCAGAAACGAACCAACTATGACGACAGTGACATCTAGCGGTACCTACGCGGACTATTTCCTTAGAAGTCACACTATAACACTAGGTAATTTTCGGGTGAGTGGTATTTTAATTACTTATTATTCATTGAAATTACACACTGCAATTTAATAAATAATATTTCTAACGATTCAATAAAGTAACTTTTTACTAAAATCGGAAAAATTACAGGCATCCGAAACGAAACTCGAAACTCGAAACTCGAAGTTCGTGTCGTGCGGTCCCTCTCGCTCTCGTATTAAACAGTATAAGTGTCAGAGGGACCGCACGACACGAACTTCGAGTTACGAGTTTCGTAGTAGCCCTGCAGGTAAGCAGTACGTTTCGTTATACAAAATGTCAAATCAAGACATTCTTCATTAGAATCTACACCAATCATGGAATAGTATTCTAACAATTTCAGCCACTTAGACACGAGTATGTTTTTGACAGATGAAGATGAAAACAATGAAATGCATTTGAAAGATAATAGATGCATACAAAACTGCATTGCTTATGAATGCATTGGAGAATACACTTGTTTGTTTGTGTTATTTTGTTTTCTTGTTTTTAATAATTTGATTTCTTTTATCACATGACCACAGAACGGTTCGTTGTCATGTATTTTCACATAAAATAAACCTGTGCAGGATTCCCGTTGCCCATCACGGGGTAAGTTATTTATTGTTTATTTGAAACTTTGTGAACGGTTAAAACAAGGACTTGCCTATTCATTTAATGAAAATAATGAATACGTATTACTTAATTAATGTTTGCACATTAATGTAAGATCTGATCATCACTCACTTTTGAGACTGGACTGCACTATTCCAGGATTCCACTTCCATCATGCTGTCTTTCACTACGTAATTTACGTATCTATAAGAAAGCAGAAAGCACAATGATATCGTTTTCGTATAAGTAGACGTTTCTTACGTGAATAGTATTTATGTATCTTTAATTTTGTCTGTACATTCATACTAAGTTTCAGTAGGTAAATATTACAGTCCTGTTTTAATGTTCTTAACAAAGGAATTCTAGAAACTATGGTGATTAGAGCCTTATTTAACCACTACTCAGAATTTGAGAATAACACGCATTTTTCCCAAAATGAATGATTCAATTATAAAGAATGAAGAATTCTCTTCCTGTCACTAACTCTTAAGACTTTTTTACTCAGCACTTATTGTAATGTTACTTCATAACACATGATATAACATTAATCCATTTATTATACAACTTTCCTTTGTTTCATAGTAAAAAAAATATCTGAAAGGTAATGATTTGAACTGGATTCAGCTGCAATAATGGTTGTGTGTAACAATAGGGTATATGACTCATAAGAACCCCATTTAGGGTTATGGCTGCTTTAAAATAAGTCACTTATCATCTGATATCATTGGTTAGCATATTAATTTTGTATTTATGGTATAGAATTAAGACTAAAAGAAATATCTAACTCCTTGATTTAAAATATTATCACCCCTATCTTCAAGTTGAACCAACGTCAGTCAACCTGCCGGAATCAATTGTTTAGTATGAGGAAGCACAATATGTTTCCATGCTACAGTACTATCAGCCAAATAAGTGGTCTATCAATTTTTAAACAAGTTCCTATTAAATTAATATGTAGCTAAAGTTCAAACTTTCAAGTTGATAGTCTATTGGCATTATTGTTTTGTGACATGCAAACAATTATCAACTTTAGGGTGGTAGACCACATATTTGGCTGATGGTACAACGGCCAACTGATAGTGTCGTATTCAACCTTGTTGTTGGTGGAATTGTTAATAGTATCAATGGAGCTATATTTTTCTTGAATAATTGATTTGAATATGTTTCCATCTAACTCTGACATTTAACCACATCCCTCATAGCACAAGATCTCATTCTAAGATTCTGTATGCATCTGTTCTTTGATTTAAATGTAATTTTAATAAAATGTCAATAAATGTTGATATTGTTGAGAAATGAGGAGATACATAGAAGAACGAGGGTCACCGACATAGCCAAGCGACTCAGCTTGTTGAAGTGGCAATGGGCAGGCCATATAGCACAGAGAGCAGATGGCCGTTGGGGCCGAAAAGTTCTCGAGTGAAGCCGCGGATTGGTAAGCGCAGCATAGGACGTCCACCAACCAAGCAGCGGCTTCTTGGTTTATACAGGCCACTGCCAACTGAAGCAACTAGAGGTCTATGGTGGAGGCCTATGTCCAACAGTGGACGTCCTACAGCTGAGATGATGATGATGATAATGATAAAATGTTGACCTATTTTTCACATTTTAGTATTCACTTACTGAACAAATAAATGAAATTGTAACAAAAATCATTTCAAAATAATGTTCTTGTGGCAAGGTTTTGCTATGCAACCCTGTGGCGTTGTATGACCCCATACATAATAATATTGGTCTAAGATCCAAACTTGAAAAGATCTTCACCGGTCTGATAACAGAATGAAACCTATTTTATAATAAATTTAGTATATTAGAAAATATATTAAAAATGGATTTGCTAAAAAAAATCCTGGACAGGCTATTTTTAATTATTTAATAAAAAATGATTTTTAATAAATGTTTAATTCAGACTATCCGAGTATGACTCAAGTGGTTGATTGCAGATAAAGAAACAAAAAAAAATTGGTCAAGTGCGAGTCTGACTCGTACATGAAGGGTTCCGTAAACTGTTCAGTAAAAGTTTTTGTTAAAATTCTTCTAATAGATTTTTTTTTGCTGACTGTACTTTATGCCCCTGGTTCTGGTGGTGGTACTCGTCAAGACGACAAACGAGTCCAAACTCGATGCGGTCGTGTTGTTTATCACAGAGTTCATATAGTCACCGGCTAGCTATATCATCAGATCAACTCCATGTTATAATAATATTGCATTGTCATCGGATTTATACATGTGTGTAAAATTTCAGCTCAATCTGTTGAAGATATCCACTTCAAATTTGAGTTGAAAGATTCCACCCGAGCAAACATAGTCACATTAGGTACACTGCAAATAAATATAATGCTTGTAATAAGTTTTTTCTTAAAAATTTCATTTTTAATACAAGCTTTTACTACTATTTGTTGACTGTACTTGCACTGTCGTCTAAACTACATACCTGTACCAAATTTCAAGTCGGTACTCTTAACTATTGAGGAGTTCCCTCCTGCAGAGACGATCCTGGCAGGACCACCAAGATGTCACTACTAGATTATTGTATTGTCACCAAATTTACATAAGTATGCAAAATTTCAAGTTGATCGGACCACTGAAAGTTGGTCAAATTTAGCTTCCAAGATTTGAGCAAAACAAACAATAAATAAACAAACAGGGCAAGCTAAAGAAAAGCTTCTAAAAAATATCGCCGAAATGTAAGCGCTTGTGCAAGTATTTCGAATAAAAAACAATTTGTATTCTCATCCTCTTTGGTTCTGGCTGTTTGCTTCTGAAGCCATTGCCCGCAACTTGCCGCGCGAGGCTTTAAGAAAAAAACCTGTCAACTCTGTTCATTCGCGGGAAATTCGGCGGACTTCGTATATTGTGTGGTTAAAATAATAAGAAGCTCGACTAGTGTGAATAAATTTTAAACTGTATTATAAACCTTGTAAATAGTGTTAAATACTTAGTATGATTTTTTTAGTGTAAAAAACAATAGGTAAACATAGTGATTAATACGGTGTGGATTTGGCGAGCGCTTCATCAAAGTTGGCTTCATTGAGGTTTGTGGTTCATAAATTACTTTATTAATTTTGCACAAAAACGAATAAACCACACAATCAGACAGTCACTATATTATTATACTATCGAAGCTTTTATAAAACATCATTAAAATCGCAAACTTAAAGGTAAATGTTCAAACGACATAGCTACCCGTTGCTAGGCGGCTCGGTTAGTGTGAACACGTTGATATAGGGTTGTCTGCACTTAATTAAAAATTATTAAGAATCATTCTTCTTCTTAAATTTAAGAGCCATTCGCTGCGCGGCCCCAGCAAGGCAGCCGCCAGGATTACGCACTGTCTGCAGGTTTGAACCCCACTATATCCTAACTGAAAGCAGAGTGGTTTGGAGCTCATGCCCACTCACACCCCAACTGGCGGCTAAAACCCTTACGGTTTGCGCCGCCCCGGCATCGAGCTTGCGTCCTTCGCCCAATGAGGCTCACCCTTACCTTTCCCCGTCCTGACAAGGACAGGTATAGATAGTGCCACGAGATTTGCATCTAATGATTACACACACAGCTACAAAAAGAACTGAATGCACAAAAGGAGAATAACTTAAATGAAAGAGTAAATGTCAAAATCCTGCTGTCATTACACGACATGTTCTTGTGTGCGTGACCTCAACTCAGATGGCACTTCTTCTTCTTTGTCGTTTCGCTCTTGGCAGAGCGGTCGTGGTCACATTGAGGCGTCCGCGTCGGTGGTAGGTAGAGGCGGACACAGCTCTCCGTATGATCTCCCGCCATACCCCTCTGTTGGCAGACTGTCTGGCACAGTCAGGTACGCCGTTTCCTACAGCGGCCTTCACTTGGTCAGTCCAGCACATAGGTGATCTGCTGCGCGACCTGGTTCCCTCCACTTTTTCCTGCACAACTAGCCGCTCTAAGGAGTCGCCATCCAGCCTGGAGACATGTCGAAAGTACTAAGTACAAAGTCAGGCAGGTGGCACTACCTATAGGTACTATACCTGCTGTTCTGGCTCGCCTCCCTCAAAAGGCGTTCGCCCTTTCTGCGAGCCTACGAAAAGGGCCGCCGAAGTCACGAGCTCACTTGACGAAACTCCACCCTACTTAAGCTCGAATCACCCGCAGCCTCACCATCACATGATCTCCTCGTCACGAACTGGACGCAAGCGGGCAGCGGAGCGGCGAGCGTCTATACTGAGGGGCTACTACGAAATTCGTAAAATCGAAGTTTGTATCGTACACCGTTCCTCTCATCCCTTATTAAAAAAAACAGTCAGTTCGAATCGTTCGAAGTTCGAATTTTGCACTTCGTTATAGCGCCTGTTCATTTAGCGGTTGAGACGCTTGGCGCGCAGTGGTTACCTGGCAGCACACGAAATGAACAGAAAACAAGCTCCCCCTTCCGCTGCCCTAACTTTCTTGGTTAAAATTTCAAAGTTGATACAAAATTTTTCAAGTCCACAAACGGGATGTGAAATTAGTTTTTGCGAAATCTCATTCATTAAGTACAAAAGTAATTGATATTTGGTAGAAAAAACTTTTTACGACATTTAACTGATGCAATCCTATTCTTAATGATGTGATTTAAGAATAAATAGGTAATTTGTTAATTACAAGGGATTTCACCATTGTAAATGAATTTAAAATGGATCGGGGAACTGTTTTTTTTTTATGAAACAATAGTGATGTGTTTTCAATGAACGTGTTTTTAATGTGTCGCTGTAATCTTAGTTATATAGACGCTAGTTGATTGTTCAACTGTTGTTGTCGGTCCGTCTTGTTGAGAGTCTACTCATGAATCATGATACACCCCCGATTTGTGGGCTCATGCCTTCCCCTGAAGGCAGTAAAAAGCCCGTCTACCATCAGTTCTATGAGCTATGCTATGCGAGTATGCGACTTAAATTAACAATTTAACGAGCCGTGCCGACGGCTTTAGTAGGTGCGATAAAAATCAGCTTTCATTTTGGCTTGCCAACTTAGAAATAAATCCCTCATCCGCATTGGGCCCGCGTGGGAACTACGGCCCAAGCCCTCTCATTCTGAGAAGAGGCCTGTGCCCAGCATTGGGACGTTATTGTAGGCTGAGATGGAACTTAGAAATAAATAAATAAAATACACATCAGTTCAGTAGAGTGGAAGGAACTTTTCGTTAGGTGTCTTCGGCTGTACAGTCAGCAACAAAAATATACATAGGTACATGCTACATGCATTTGAAGTACCAAAAATATGTATACAGGCTTTATTGCCTGAACATAAGGTTGTGTATACATTTTTATTTTTTGCTCTTTGGCTGAATTCATATCTTTGGGGGCGTTCAAGTATTACGTAACGCAATTTGGGGGGGAGGGGTGGTCTTGTAAAACGTTACGATACGTTACAGAGGCGGGAGGGGGGTTCAAACAACGCGTTACGTAGGTACGTCACAGTTTTTTTGTAACAAGTTCATACTATAATGTCCTCAAAAGTGGGAAATTTGCATCATAAGTTTGTTGTTCTTGGAATATAAATGCTCTCATGCTGAGTTGCCAGCGTGACTGTGCCAAAAAATGCCAACTTAATTCGTAAAAACGCCTAAAGAAAAGGTTAAAAAAATATATTTCTATTGAATAAATATAAATTTTAATGGTCATTAAGGTGTGGTAACATTTAGGAGGGGGGCAGGGGGGTATAGAAAAATATTACGGCGCTTTACATGGGGGGAGGGGGGACGGGTCAAAAATCTCCAAAAATTGCGTTACGTACCTATTACTTGAGCAGGGGGCCTTTAGTTGATCCTATGGGAATTGAGTTGTAATGGCGTCACGCCGCTGATACACGTCATCTTTTGTATTCGTTACAAATATAATTTGCGCAACTCAATAAATTTTTATCCTGTGTTGTTGTAGTATTTAGTACTAAGTAGTTGGCACAGTAGTGACATAGGTTTGTTGGGGCATATCGTTGTTATGGTAAATGACGACGCCTCCTTAAGGGGGTTGCTCTTCCATACAAACCTACGGACACCCCGCATAGCTTCCACGGACATGTTTTCTTAAGGTTTTTGCAGAATAGTAACTTATGTGATATGCTCTTCAAGACAAAACAACAAAAAAGTAAATTTATTGCATCAAATAGGTGCAGCGGTTTGTATGCATTTATTATACATTTTCAATTTATAATACAACTGTAAGGTTTTCGCAGCAGCGTTACATTTTTTATTTTTTCGTTTGGGTCCGTGAGAAATCAATTACAAAAACAAAGGGTAAATACATTTCGTGTGGTTTAGGGTGACCTCACCTCCCCTACATTTAAGTAGACCTAATTAATCGATCAAGACTATTAAGATTATTGAGAAATTACGGAAATATCAAGTCAGTACTTGTCCTTTTTTTGTTTTTGCTAACTTGTTATTTTCGGAAGTTGAAACGCCTAAACTATTATTTCTGATTAATGCAAGGACACAAACTGTAAGTAAGACGAAAAATAGGTAAGTTACTTTTAAAATTGTCATTTAAAATAATAATTATTTAAGTAACAGACCCAGTCCTGGCAAGGCAAAAATTATCAATATTGCAGACCTACATAGATAATGCGGTGCTTCGATCTAGGACAAGTGGTTTAAATTCAACTTACAAATTCTGAACAGATATTAGTTATTTATTCTTACGTAGACAGTAGCGCCACTTTATATAAAGCATATTTATTCTCACAATAAAAGGTGCTAGGTGTAATCACTAACTAATTAGTTAAAAATAAGGTCTACATTCAACATACATTGCATGTGTATGTATTAATATCAAGTTTTACAGTGAGGCTTAAATAAATTCCTACATATCACGGCATTTTTACGGCCGCTAAATCTAGGCTCGGTGAATAAAAAGGTTTTCACAATCGAAGTAGTTTTCGTACCTTTTTTATTATTATACTGGCTAGATAAGTAAAATTTAAACGTCATTATAATACATTTTTGTCACAACGTCAAGTCAATGAGATTGATATTCAAAAGCAATTATGTTTGAATAATTATGGTTTGAACACAAATCAAGAAGTCAAAAAGTTGGCGGACGAGAGGAAATTAGCAAGAGTGCAACTCTTAAACTATTTATGTATTGGATATTGGATACACGGGTATGTTTATTTTATCATTTTTGTCAGAAACATTAATATTTGTTACAAGAACACCAGAGGTAGGGCTGTAAAAATTTCATTCCTACTGGGTGGCCAAAGTATGGCTTATCGTGTGTACCAAACTTGTGGTCTGCAGCAACCTACTACGAAAACATACCAAATTTCCCTAACTCTTAGTAGCGTCGTGAACATTTTCACTCCATAGAAGTAAGTCGCTTCCCACCGTCTGTCTGCATATGTACGAGTATGTACTGTATGTACTCTATTATGAAGTGATTCAAGATTTTTTATTTTATTTATAAGTGTGAGAAACGGCAGGGGTTATGGTTTTGGAGCGTATGTATGGTCATTTCTCTCGCACGCTATGCAACAAGGCCTTGATGCATCTTAACAAGTAAGACAACAAAAAACAAACAAAGAAAATAAGTCTTTGTTAGGAGTGACACAGGTTGTTAATTTTATGCGTATGTGAGTCTGTCTGTGTATCTTTCCGTCGGCCCATCCGTCCGTCCGTCTGTCGATCCGTCCATCTGTCTGTCCGTCTGTCTGTCCGTCTGTGTTTCGAAGTGAACACTACATCATTAGTCCAGTGATGACATATGGATCCGAGACGTGGTGCTTTACTTTAGGCCTTATAAATAGGCTCAGAGTTGCTCAGCGAGCTATGGAGAGAGCTATGCTTGGGGTTTCTCTACGGGACCGAATCAGAAAATGAGGAGATACGTAGAAGAACAAGGGTCACCGACATAGCCAAGCGAATCAGCTCGTTGAAGTGGCAATGGGCGGGCCATAGCACGGAGAGCGGATGGCCGTTGGGGCCGAAAAGTTCTCGAGTGGAGGCCGCGGATCGGCAAGCGCAGCGTAGGACTTCCACCAACAAGATGATGACCTGGTTAAAGCCGCAGGTTCGCGGTGGATGCAGGCCGCTGCCAGTTGAAGCAACTGGAGGTCTGTGTTGGAGGCCTATGTCCAACAGTGGACGTCCTACGGCTGAGATGATGATGATGGTGATGGTGAATAAAGTTGTACCAACTGTACTTTAGTCGAAAATTTTACTACGACCTTTAAAATTTATAAGTATTTTATTGATAATTAGAAGCAGAGTCTTGGGAAATAGCTCATGTTAGGAGATAAAGAGATCAGAAGAGGTATCGTTAGATTTGTCTCTGTTAGGAGTGACATCCGTTTCATCCGTCCGTCCGTCTGTTGATCTGTCCATCTGTCTGTCCGTCTGTCTGTCTGTCTGTTTCGAAGTGAACACTACATCATTGTCCTATTTTTTAATTATTGTTTACCAACGCACACACCAAACCTTTCATCCTAAAAAGCTGAAATTTAAGATAAGGAAAAAATGGATTTATTATGTAGGTACCTACATAAAATTCTACTGGTTCGTAACTATTATTTAGTTTTTAGGGTTCCGTACCTAAAAAGTGCCAACGGAACCCTATTTCTGAGACTCCGCTGTCTGTCTGTCTGTCTGTCCGTCCGTCTGTCACAGGGCTCTATCTCTTGAGTCGTAATAGTTAGACACTTGAAATTTTTACAGATTATGTATTACTGTGGCCGCTATAACAACAAATACTCAAACCAGAATAAAACAAATATTTAAGTTTTTTTTTTCTAATGTCTAATGTTGTATAGATAATGGTACGGAGCACTTCGTGCGCGAATCCGACTCGCACTTGGCCAGTTTATTTTTAATACCCAGGGTATTCAATGTTATATATTTAATTTTACAACTCTATCTCCATATCACTAATCTCTGTAAATTTTACATGCAGGCAGAAAGGAATAGCAAAAATCTAAATTCAATATCAGGATATTTTGAAAAAGATAAGTATTGTTCAAAAACCGATTTTTAATGACGATGATGATGATGATGATGATGATGGTCGTATGTCATCGCTGCCGAATTCTAACTTTATTCAATGAAAGACATGGAGAAACTTTGTCACAAAGACTTAGTTCAGATAATTTGATATTACGCTGTCCGTCCGTCTATTTCTATAGGATTACTTAAAACTGAAGCAAACTGAAGTGGCAGTGGGCCGGCCATATCAGCCGAAGAACCGATAACTGCTAAGGTAAACGAGTAAAAGCCTAGCGTGGCGAGGGACGCCCTCAGACTAGGTGGAGCGATGATCTTCACTGGGTAGCTGACAGTAACTTTGATGAGAGTGGCCGAGGGTCGTGCTCAGTGGCGTGCAATTGTGTATGTCCAGTAGTGGGCTAAGATAGGCCGATGATGATGATGATGATGATGATGACTTAAAATAAGACAATAATCCCACTCATATTATAAATGCGAAAGTTTGTTAGTCTGTTTGTTTATTTCTTTATTACCTTTTCACGTCTAATTCGTTGAACCGATTAGGATGAAATTTGGGATACAGATAGTTTGAGTCCCGTAGAAAAACATAGGGTAGTTTTTTTTAATCGCAATATTCCCGCGGAATAGCTATAAACGAATTCTACGCTGACAGAGTTGCGTGCAACAGTATGTAGGTACATTAGGGGATTTACCTACTGATAGTCTGATTTACGTCCTTATGCTGTAACTAAAAAGCATCGGTCACTTTTATAGTCTGTCTGCTAATACTATTTCTGTATTTATTAATACACAATTCCTTTCAGATTCAATGCTAACTAACTGCATATAACTTTGCCTGGAATCATTATATTGCTGAAGTAGCCTAGGTGCTGTCATGCAATATTCAAGGTGAAGAAAAGAAGAAACGTTGAATGTTGATATGCAAGAAATTAAGTAATATCTGACTGATTAACTATGTTTGATTTATTTATTAACGCTGTGTTATAAAGTTTGTTCTAAATAAATATGATGTACACACGAAATAAAGTCTTCGTAGGCATCTTTCTTTTAGCGTTCCGTGGGTGGAAATTTTAGTGGAGCTTCTAAAAACAAGAATACCAACAGGTATGTAGTTTTTTATTTTTTGACCATCAGTGGTGTAGCGGTATAGCAAGCGGTACGGATTACCGAGGACCTGGGTTCGATTCCCAGTGATGGTCTTATTTTTCTGTTTTTTCTGTGCAACTTTCAGTTTGTATTTTCAATTTAGGTTTTACGGGATGACCGTAAAGTAAAAATTTGGAATTGAAATAAAAAAATACAAAAAGATTCCAAAAACCAATCTTAAGTTTTTATTTGTCGAATGAAACTACAGTAATATCAGATGATGAGATAATAGGGGTACATATATATAAAGTACTATAAAACCGTACAACTTTGACCTTTGAGATAACTTTGCCCAAGTTGTCATTTTTTTTTATATCTGAAATAAAACAAAATTGACTGATTTGTGAATCAAAAAATCGCCGGTTACGTTTAAGTTATGAAGAAATATAAATTTCATTTCATAGTATGTACCACACAAGTATATATCATAATCAACTTCGTGTCTTACTTCCTGGCGGTGACATATTGTCACATGGAATTCAAACTCACATCAAAAAAATGTACGAAGAATTTACGAATTTGTGCGCTAGTTTAAAAATATACTACCCGTAATAATAGTACTACTAATCACTACTAATAATAGTACTACCCGTAATAGTAGTACACCGGTAGTAATAAGATACTTTCTGGCGGGCGCTATCTATTTTACTATGAAGCAGTCGAATTTTTTATAAGTAAAAAATCGGAATCCCAATGGGCACCTTGTATAAGCGCTTTAGAACTTGAACGTTCATTTTTTTTTAACTATAGCGTACAAATTCGTACATTTTTTCTGATTTACAAGAAATTTGAAAAGTCCGCCAGAAAGTACTTCAAACTAGTTGAATTTTTTTTGTTATAAAAGTCGGTTCCATTTTTTGCTAAAAAATTTTTTCATGTTCAGTCACCAGCCAGCACCAATATCTGACACAATAAGCGTGCATAAATATCTGACACGACTCTATTTCTAAGGCCGGAAGGACCTGTCAGATATTTTTGCACGCTCCGCTGTGGTAGATATTAATGCTGGTGACTGTACCTACATTTTTTGATTTGAGTGAATTCCATGCGACACCATGTCACCGCCAGGAAGTATGACACTCAACTTCGAAGCTGTCTCACCCTGGAGATCGCATAGATCGATGTTTACTTGACATCTTATTCCGAAACTTATTTATTGTTTTGTCACTAGTAACGTGCTAGCACAAGTCTTTTCGCGATAGTTTTGAATCTTCTTCTGCGTGAAACATTGTAGTAGAAAAATAGTAGAATTATTATATGTTCATTTTTTTTAACAACCGAGTTAAGGGCAACACACACAGAGAGCGGGCGCGGGTCGTGCGCGGGCCCGCGACGGGCGTATTTGCATGGCGGTATATGGACGCCTTCAACAGAACGCGGGCGCGGGCGCGGGTCGTGCGCGGCCCGCGCCCGTCGCCCGTCGTCACAACAGCGCGAGCCGAGCGCAGTGTTACCAACTCTCAAAAATATTTTCCCTAAAGCTTAAGTTAAAAATCCCTAAAACTCGTTTTTAATTAAAATGTTTACTTTAAATTTGAATATTTCGCAAAAAAATACTGAATCGAAAATCGTCTTAGTAACCCCCTAAGCTTTTAATTTAAAGACTACACTATAGGGTGGATGAGAACAAAAAAAACTTACTAAAGTAAGGGTTTCTTTTTCTATGGGAGGTACCCAAAAATTTTTTTTAATTTTTCATTGTACCATTCTGTTGGGATAGTTTTCATAGTAAGTATCCTATGTAAAATTACAGTTTGAGCATTGATAGTCTTGAGCAAAGCCGCGACGGACAGACAGACTGAAGACGACAGACATGGCGAAACTATAAGGGTTCCGTTTTTGCCATTTTGCTACGGAACCCTAAAAACCGTTATTCATGCGCAGTAGCTAGTTCATTTAGGGAGAATAAAATTTATTTATTTTATTTTTTTAATTAGGTAGTACTACGGAAAATCTGTTATTTTCCATTGACTATATAAGCTTATTCTGTCTATAAAAAAAAACGGCCACTTTTAAAATTTCATCCATCGCCCATCATTACATAAATTGAATTTAATTAAGTAAATAAAGTTTGACCTTGGTGCGCAAGCGCGGTTTGTCGTTTTCCCATATATCTCGCGACTGTATAATTCTGTGTCGAGTTGACAAAAATGTCGTATCTATTATTGGTTCTAGAACTGTTTTAATTTGTACTCCAAAAGTCGCCAGATACCTTAACCATTTCTGTCGTCAAAACTTTTTTGCGGCCGCTAAGATTTAAGTAAAAGTCGTCACTTCTAGGGACTAAGTCACTAAACTGGCAACATTGATAGCCGCCGCGGGTCGCGGGTCCCGACCCGCTCTCTGTGTGAATACAACGAACCGCGCGGCTCACGCGGCGGACACGACCCGACCCGCGCACGCTTTCTGTGTGTGTTGCCCTTTAGTGTTATGCTCTATGTCACAGGATGACTAAATATTGACTATCGATATCGAGATTAATATCACTCATGTTTAGACTTTGCTCATGTCTAGCTTTAGATACATTCTTGACTGAGCCGGCCGCGATAACTGTAGTAGGTAGTATGGCGTTCTTTTTCGAGTGTCATTGCTATTGAACTGTCAGGTTGCCTTACAGAAGAAAAGGAAACTCGTGTAAAATGACATCGCATACAGATACCCAGAATCAAGAACCAAAATCAGAAGAATAATTGTATAAGTTCATATATTGATAAATTTTTATTGTGAGCTTACTTTTTTTTAATTATGTGTAACTATTATTACAAATTATATATTTTTAAGCTTCTGGTACCTTGACTTTTGTATTTAGGACTATTGCATGGTAGGTGCACGCGGCTAGTAGCTAGTTTTATAAGATCTCCGCTTACAAATTGTATCTTTCGCGTCACTGCTTTCATTATAGTGGCATCATAATAATGTTTGATTTTGAGTTTGCATTATATTTTAGGCTATGATTGGTTTTTTGGAGTCTTTTTGTATTTTTTATTTCAACTCCAAATTTGTTACTTTTACGGGTATCCCGTGAAACCATATCGAAAATGCAAACTGAGACATGGATGCACAGAAAAACCAGAAAAAAGACCAGGGCTGGGAATCGAACCCAGGTCCTCAGCAATCCGTGCTGCGTGCTATAAACCCCTACACCACCGCTGGACAGGAATCTAGACACGAATTTTTCCTATGCATACATATCTCAGGTTGCTTATTTCTACTACGCTACTTATGCAGCAGCACTAGCGACATCTATGTTCCGCTCTCATCGAGAGACGTCACACTCTTGTCTGGGTGAGCGGTTGGTTCCGAAAGAGTGTGACGTCTCTCGATGAGAGCGGAACATAGACAATTTTCAAAATCACTCAATATGCTTGACTGAAATGTTTACATCGTAAAATCTGGGCCATATTGCCCAGATTTTACGATGTAAACATTATATTGTCCATATTGTCCGAAATAAAGGTCTTTACTTATTATTGTAATAGCTGGTTCAGATTTTCGATCACGAACCCATCTGGACCCGGTCATTTGAAAGGCATGGGACCACAGCCAACATATCTAATATAGATGAGATGAGCAGAATTTTGGAGGTCTATCCCCTAATACACTATAAGGATGTGCTAGCGGACAGGCCTCTACAGTTGCCAGATCCGGACAGTAATTCACATGGAGTGGGCTATGGCGTTAATAGGATGCCGCATACAGCATTACCGAGATATGGAGTGAGATAACGGACACCTACCATTCCAATTTTCCAATATCATATTAATTGTACTTTTAGTAGACGATGACATGCCGTTCACTAAATGGGCCGCTCAAACTATTGACCCCCGAAACAACGAGGTGTAGTATAATATAATGCTTCAAAAATATATTTCACATACTTTTATTCTGACCTAGAAAGACGTGTAATAATATGTGATATTTTTGATTGGTTCGATTGTATATCTATCTTGTCTTGTGTGGATAGAGATGAACGAAATAAATACTTGAATAATTGAGTGGTTTCGGTGTTACCAGGTTCCTTGACCCTTGATGCGTGGCTTTACTGGTGCGTCCATGAGGCACATGTGCCATATGACCAGTGATGTAAATAATGGAGTTGTTCTTTCGAAAAAATAATAAACTTTATTACATACATTATAATAATTATTTTATTGTATGGTAGAACTGCAACTGTCACAGGCGGAACGGCAGTGATGGGCCTGGTAATTGCAGCCTGCTCGCGTGCTCGGACAGATGAGAGGAATAGAGCAACAAAATAATTAAAAGAAACTGGAATTAATCAAAATACCACGCACAGGACTTATCACGCTAACACACTCGAGTAATATTTACCTCGACGTTTCGGCAACATTACAGTGGCCGTGGTCACGAGTAGACTGAAGTGTGGGGTGTCAAGTCTGCCTAGCAGCGCGAGTCCTTCGAACTACCCGCACTTCGTCATTTTTATTTGTCACCCCACACTTCAGTCTACCCGTGACCACGGCCACTGTAATGTTGCCGAAACGTCGAGGTAAATATTACTCGTGTCTAAAAATATATTGTTTCCAAAATACTTACTTGATTTATAATGCATAATAATTGGCATTATTATTGGGATATGAATTTACTGTACCAGTGGGAAATTACAAATTAATTATACCCCCTGCCCGGTCAACCAGACTAGTCAGCCGTAGATACTACAGGCAAAGAGCGCTCAAAAAGTAGCAAAGTAAAGACATTCTCTTTTTACTCTTAGTATTTGAGGACATGTAAAACTATTTGAGCATTTCTAAATAAAGTTTGTACATTTGATTTGCGACTCCTATTTGTGATAAAAATTTGCAGGTATGTAGAGTGAACGATACTGAGCCGTAATAACATAGTCTCTCAAAATGTCCCAATTGGTTTGTATGGAAATTTCCTTTTTTGTTACCAAAACTACGGATTTGCGGTAACAAAAAAGGAACTTTCCATAATTGGGACATTTCGGGAGACTATGTTATTTAAACTCAGAGTGAACGATTCACTCTATCTACCTGCAAATTTTTACCCAAATCGGAGTCGCAAATCAAATGTACAAACGTTTTTAGAAATGCTCATTTTAGCACTGTAGCTTGCTGTGGCAAAGTATCAAACTGTTCAGCTACCTATGAGCTTGACTGCTTCGAATTAGGTTTGATGCAACATCTGTCTCCGATGATGACGTGTCAGCTAAACTGAACGTGCCCGTAGTCTGCAAGTACGACGGATTATTTGGGGTAGTTCTAGTTCCTTCACAAGACCTTGAAGAAAGAACTGCGGGATTTTTCCGCCTTTGTACCTTTGCAAGAACTGAAGATGCTACTGCGAAAGGAACAAAGGCTAAAAAATAAACGCAGTTTTTCCTTCAAGTCTTGTAAAGGAACTAATGCAAAAAAAACGCAATAGTTCCATCGCACGAACATCCAAAGGAAACACTGCCAATAATCCAGTACGCACGACTACAAACCTGCTGGATCGGAAAAAAATCCTAGCAGATAATACTTACTATAGGTAGTTATATGAACGAATCGACAACTGTTTTCGACTCGAAGGTAACAAAGGTAGTGTAGATGATTTTGGAACTGCTCGTAGTCTTCTGCTGATTGTGCCAAATCATCGGTTATGATATCCTAACAAAATCAATTTATATAAGTAGGTACAAAATTAGCACGGGATAATTTTTTACCGCAATTTGATACCAGTTATCGGCGAGTGGGTGAACTTTTGCTGTTATGTAAGTATTTCGTAAGTATTTATTTATACCTATAAAGGCAAAACATGGCCTAAAAATGCATGAGATTTGGCAAACGTATTCCTTGAGGATCGCAGAGGTGCAAGAAGTTTTTTTTTTAATTCGAATACCTACACTACAGAGTAGATTTTTTTCTTCAACGGGAGCGAAGCCGCGGGATTAAGCTAGTAATTATATATACGAACTGAGAAATCCAGATGCAGAAGCCTAGATAAACTCTTCGTCAACTCTTTTCATGGTTAGCAACTTATTAATAATTGATATTAGCAGCTTATGATTACTAATTCTCTACTAAAAGTCTTACCACAGAAATTGAGTGATGATGATGATGATAATTAGGATAGTAAACTCTGTATGGTTTTTATTACCTCTTTTGATAGAAAGAGCTTACACGAAGCACTGTTCATAAAATATTAGGTATGTCTAAAGGCACTGTTACACA
Organism: Choristoneura fumiferana; assembly: GCF_025370935.1. Taxonomy (NCBI): domain Eukaryota; kingdom Metazoa; phylum Arthropoda; class Insecta; order Lepidoptera; family Tortricidae; genus Choristoneura; species Choristoneura fumiferana. The sequence goes on from NC_133484.1 coordinate 18,738,579, forward strand.
TGCTCGTTACTGGACTGAAGCAAACGCGTTCACACTTGCTTAATACCTTTCCCCCTTCCACCCCGTCTCGAGCTTGCCACTAATAAGCATGCTCGATAGTAGCATGTCCTGTTCACACATGCTACTAGCTAGCATTTGCTCAATAGTAGCATGCTTTCTTGCTACTAAAGAGCATGTGTAACAGTGTCTTAAGGGACTTTGGCCTTACGGATGCCCTTGATAAACTTGATTGCCTGGGCATTCCTGTGCGTGTCGTACAAGGTGACTAAGAGCCCTGGTGGCAGCGCTCTCTATTGCCAACTACGAATTCCAAACTCCAGCTCTGCGGCGTGGAAGGTAAGGACAAACCTCCGCACTATTTTCCCAAGAAACTCGTCCTGTAGATTTGCTACTGATTTTCAACCGACGATCATGACCACTTTAGCATGGTAGTAACTACGAAAAGTAACTATAAATATAACCTGAATAATAGCAAGACCATCAACCAAGACAAGAAACCGTGATCAGAATCTCGGTAATTTCTCAATTTATCGTACACATATTATGAACACTTGAAAGGCGTTTGGCTCGTATTATAATATGCGAACAGTTATCCAAGACCCTGCTTCTAATTATCAATAAAATACTTATAGATTTTATAGGTCGTAGTAAAATTTTCGAGTAAAGTACAGTTGGTACAAAATTTCGTGACTCGATAAAAAAATGTGAATATTACTCGAAGGAGTACCCCGATCGGGTAGCTAAGTGTCGCAATAGACTTTCGCTAGCTGGCGCTGTCTATTTGAGTGTGTGCGTGAGCTCCTAGTGTCCGTATACGGCCGCAATTGACGTTCAAAGTAAAGCACCTCGTTTGCGGCTTTGGCGGAATATTTCATTTCGAGTGTGGGGTCAAAAAATCGGTTACGCTTAGATACTCCCGCCATTAGTTTTTGGTGAAATAATTCTTCATAATTTACGAAAAAAACCTGAAAAAAGGAACTATTGATAACAGCGCCATCTAACGGGACATTGCTCATGAGCTAACCAGGAGCAAACCCCTTAATTATTCTGTTCATTGTAGTCTTTTTAGCAAATTGACTTAACCAATTTACAATATAGGTACCTAAACTACTTACTCGTACTGATAGGTATTTAGGATGCATCATCACCAAGCCTTTTTAAGGTTATCGCAGATGGGTAGGTATGGTTTATGTGGGATACCTATTTACTAATGACACTACTAACAATTAATAAGTAAATAAAAGTGTAGAGGTATAGGTTTTTGCGGAAAATTGTATTTGATTTATTATACATTGTTCAATTTATAATCACAACATGTAAGGTTTAATTAAAATTACAACCAAAAGGCGTTGGTATTTTTTTATTTTCTTCAGTTTGCCCGTCCGTTTAATATAGGTAAGTACTTAATTATGAAGCAACACGGACAAAAGGGTAAAATAAAAATTTCAAAAAAGTTTAGGGTACCTCTGCCTCCCCTACAATGTTAATTGTACCTAATTTTCATCAGTGGAAAGTATTTTTTTTTTATTTCCCCGCATTTTATTACGGAACTACTAATGCACGACACGCACTTGTCCGATTTTTTTAGCAAACTTGTTGCTACTTGTTTGTTTTCCCTTGCTTATTGAGATACAAATTACAATCATGACATGAGTTAAGTACACGCACACCAGCCGGCTAGAGTGTGTGGTTGCACGCACACTATTAGCTAAGTATGACAATGATAACTCATTAGTAAAATAATAGAGCTAAAGTATTGTAGGTACTTCTGTGTTATCAGTATTGACCGCTTCCTGGCAGGTGACAAGAGTTCCAATTTATCAGTGAGTAATTGCAGACCTACCTAGATATACATAGACTGACCATGACATAGAACATGTGTTTCTGTTTGTCAAATACCAACCTAAATTATTATTATTCCGACGTAATAAAGGTGCGACCAAACCGCTGCTTAAAAAACGGTGACTGCATGGAATCGCAGTGACGCACCGTATACGCACCGTTTTTTTTAGCAATCTTCACTCAACAAATGCACTGATGTATTAAACTGTAGATCCACAGTCGCGCGTCCGAATATGTCCGAGCCAAATGAGCGCCACTTTGGTAAATGTGGCCTTCTTTTTTCTCAGTACGTTGTTGTCAGTGCAAGCGTAACGATGCCCACGTGCGTCTTTAAAAAGTGCAATAATCACTCGCGAAAATGGAACAAATCTGATGGAATATCATACTTTCAGCGAGTATTTGTTGTTTTTTCTATTAAATTCTAATAATCAGAGAG